>NW_026656194.1:0-6045 GCF_009828535.3 Hylobates moloch
TGGAGGAGGCATTACACATTATTTTATGTTATTGACAGTATTTGTAGAGCATGTTTTGGATGTCCCGATAGTGAGGGTGGAACCTGCCACCATGCATTCTGTTTTGTGTCATGTTACAGTGTTAAATCTACAACGAAGCCGGTTTCTGTGTGGATTCATAAGCTCCAGGGTGGAAAGTGTGTAGAACACAGTGCATGTCTGGCATCTGCCAAAGCCAGGGTGGCCCCCGTGTTCACTGTCGCCCTTCATGCCGCCATCTGTTCTGCCACAAGATTTCTCTTGGCCTTGTGGACGCTTCTTACTTCACCTCCTTTTAACGCCCACTCTCTGTGCTTGTGTTCTCCTTGGTCCCTATCACGAGCTCTCATCCACACACAAATGATGCACACTCACCTCGCAAAGAGCCAGTCAACAGAGAAGTGGGGAAGGTTAAAATATTTTCCTCTTTTTCCTTTCTACCAAAGCTAATACTTGTAAAAGAGCCAGCTTAAGGTAAAAATAAACATATAAAAACATAATAAACATATAAAAATAAACATATAAAAAAGTATTACCATAAAGAACTTAAAATTTTGATCATTTATTTTTTATATATGTATTATTCTTGATAGTTTACATTTAGAATTTGCATACTATATACAATATATATGTAAAGGGGTCTACTTAACGACGGTTGATCCAAACCATTTCAGGGCATCAGTATCAGCCAGTAGAAGCAATTTAAAATTGTAAGTAAATGCTGCTACTGTCATTTTCTTGAGACTCATTTTGCTAATTCATGCTTGGGTTTCAAACCTGTAAATGTTCTTTTCCACCAGCACACACCTCATATGGATACCATTGAATTTTCTCACTTATTATTTTGCTGACTTTTACCACATTTACTAATACAAGGAATAATATTGTTTTGGAGCATTCTTTTGAAATTTATTCAAGTATTTTGATTGTATTCTGTATTTGATTATTCTCAAAATGGTCAATATTTTCTTAGCAGATTTTAATGAATGATCAATTTGTTGAAAGTTATGAAATATAGGTGAATTCATCTTCTTAAGGTTTTCTTCTTTAATATACTTGTACATCTATTGTTATAAATATAACCTAACTTCAAAATTCAATATGGGAACTCTTGGCTTATACCGATTTCTTTCTCATCTCTATTTTAGTTATTTTCTGTTCTTCCAGATTTAAAAAAACATTTCCCAAATCATTTATCATTTTCTTTGTTTGTTGGTTTACCAAAAGTATGTCTCTTTTAATCAGTTTTTAGGATCTTCTGTATTTTATATTGAATTCCAAGGACTTTTCAGGTTATAGGTGAACACCTCTTCTCTTCCTAGGAGCATTTTAGGGATGTTCATCGTTTATGCCCCTGCTTCCTTCTGCAACAGCTCCAGGCAGTTGCACACTGAGGGGCCAGGAGGGGACCTGAAGAGCTCAGGACACCAAAGACCACACTGTGCAGTTCCTAAATAATCAAATTTTAGAGCTTTTGAGTAAATGATTAGGTAAGTTGGCCAGCCAGGGAATCAGCCTTTGGTGAATGGATTTTCAGCAGCGTTCCTAGAACCAGCTCCTACAAATGGCCATGGGACACACATGTATAGGTCACAAAAGCTTCATTTGCTCCAAGACACTAATTTTTAGGAAAACGTCAGATCATTTGAATGGCTCTCAAAGATTCCTCCAATGTTTAGCTGAGGGTCTCATGGAGCAGAGGCATAGTTAAGAGAAGAGGATGGAGGGGATAGAACAGTTCAGGGAGGAGTGAGAGCTAAAGGTGGACTGAATAAGTATTTTATCAAAGTCTACGTGGGGACCTGGACAAAAGCCAGAGTGATGCACATTCAGCTTTGGTGAAGAGGGAGAAACCCAGCATTGATCTGAAATAAGTAAAATCGTATCTAGCTGAGCTGCAGGCAATTTTAGCCAATTCATTGTTACTCTTCTGTATCACAGAAACGCTTACATTGAGAGCCCTTGTCCTGTGCCTAGTATCTTAGAATTAAAATTTTATTTATCATATGTTATTCATTGGGATGATTTCAGTTAATTAAAGTCTAGAGAAATGTGGGTCAATGTTGGTAATTCATTGACTTTTCAATCCAGCTATTTATTTTCATCCAGACCACAGTAGTGCTAGCCTTTCATTGCTTCTTTAATAGAGATCCCTCTGTAATAGTAACTGTTTTTTGTTTGTTTGGTAATGATTTTACTCACTACTCTTTAAGAAAAAGGGAGACAGAAAAAGAAGTCAGTGTTGCAGACACAAGTTCCCCGAGTGTACCTTTAGAATGCTCAAAAGCTCAGCATCATGAGGACCCTGGAGAGATGGGAACATACCAGATGTCGCTTTGCATTTTGTTGTGTAGAGTGTCTCAGTGTTTTTGTTTTGATACCCAGCCATGCGTTTGACCCATGCTGCTAGTTTGAAATTCTCAAAATTGTGTGCAGGAAGTTAAAGGCATGTTACTCTGAAAAAGTATGTGTATATATTTTAAAACATGTTATTTATTGCATTACTTCCAAAGTACATGGTTTTGTTGTATGTGTACTATGAGGAGTGACTACTATTATAGTGAGAACCTGTTTCTACAAAAAATAGAAAAAAAATATTAGCTGGGCATGGTAGCATGTGCCTGTAGGCCCAGCGACTTGGGAGACTGAGGCAGGTGGATCCATTGAGCCTGGGAAGTCAAGGGTGCAGTGAGCCGTGATCATGCCACCACATTCCAGCCTGAGTGACAGAGCGAGACCTTGTCTAAAAAAAAAAAAAAAAAAAAAAAACCTGTAATTTATTGAATGCTTACTGTAAATCATGAGCTAAGCTCAGACTTTACCTAAATATTTAATTGTTATGATATTTGTTTAGTGCTTTTTGTAATTTCACATATGCATATCATTATGGCAATGAGGTACACCAAACCACTATTACTTACTTTTTATGTAAAAGATATTTAAAGTTTTACAAAGTCTGTCAGTTAGTAGTGACTTTCAGTCATTAATTTAGATAATTGGAAATTGGTTAAGTGATCTACAATTTTATTCATTGTGCAGGGTGATACATTTTAAAAATATTTATAAGAGAAATATTTCTTGACACTACATAGAAGGGTTTGAGAAAAGTCAACCTAAAATATCTACAAAGCATAAAAGAAAAAATAAGGTTCTCTAAAGAAAGTTTTTCATATGTCTTATTATTTCATTTTACGTTGCAGTTACATGTATGTATCATGTGTAAAAACTGGGTTGGTTTGTTTATTGGTTCATGATGCTATCTCCTGGCAGTGATCAGGCACTCACATAGCAGGTGAACCCATCAGGACATTCTTGTTGACTCATATACTGATGGGGCTGTTTCTAGCTTTACTAGCCACCGTCCTTCATGGCATAGAACAGAGCATCAAGGCATCAATTCTGTATGCAAGGCAGGATAACCACGGGAACAGCAGTGCCCATCTTTTCTATATAAAAGAGATAATTCTGGCCAGGCACAGTGGCTCACACCTGTAATCCCAGCACTTTGGGAGGCCAAGGTGGGTGGATCACTTGAGATCAGCAGTTTGAGACCAGCCTCACCAACATGGTGAAAACCCGTCTCTACTAAAAATACAAAAATTAGCTGGCTGTGGTGGCATGTGCCTATAATCCCAGCTACTCAGGAGGCTGAGGCAGGAGAATCACTTGAACCCAGGAGGCAGAGGTTTCAGTGAGCGAAGATTGCGGTATTGCACTCCAGCTTGGGTGACAGAGTGAGGCTCCGTCTCAAAAATAAATAAATACATAAAAATAAACAAAATTTAAAAAGATACTTCTTAGAAGCCTCCGAATAGGCCTCTCCTTACAGCTCATCATTTATAACTGGGCCATATGGCCAGTGATAATAACAAAGCTTGTTGAAAAGCAAGTGTTTGCCACATGGAAACAGAATTGCCATGATTGGCTTAGACCAATCCTATTTTATCCTCTAGTCTGGGCCCCTTCCATCTCCAAAAAAAATCGGATTCCTATGAACAAGGACAGAGGGTGAGAAGCACGTTGGGTTGGCAATGATCAGCGACTATCACATTTGTAAATGCGTCACCATTTTAGCCCACTTTCCTGAACTCATCAGTTTCTTTCCTGCATGGAAACCCTGCTGTTCTATGCCCTATTTGTATCACTCTGCCTGTACTAGAGTCTTGGCTAGCCTTGAAACTGTTTTTGTGTGTGAAATGCTACTTTTCTCCAATGCCTGTTTCTACACATAGATGTACCTCCCTGAGTCTCTGCAGAGTGAAACTGACATATTATCCATTTGAGCACTTAGAAGCTTTATCAAGACTTGTGGAAGTAAAAAATAGATGTGTAAGGCAGTGGGTTAATTTATGTGCTTAAGAAGTGAATGGCTCAAAAATCTCACTGGGAAAACATAAACAGAATTTAGTAGCCTTTTCTTCCTTTTTTTAAAATTTATTTTTATTTATTTATTTATTTATTTTTATTATTATACTTTAGGTTATAGGGTACATGTGCACAATGTGCAGGTTTGTTACATATGTATCCATGTGCCATGTTGTTTTGCTGCACCCATTAACTCGTCATTTAGCATTAGGTATATCTCCTAATGCTGTCCCTCCCCACTCCCCCCACCCCACAACAGTCCCTGGAGTGTGATGTTCCCCTTCCTGTGTCCATGAGTTCTCATTGTTCAATTCCCACCTATGAGTGAGAACATGTGGTGTTTGGTTTTTTGTCCTTGCGATAGTTTACTGAGAATGATGGTTTCCAGCTTCATCCATGTCCCTACAAAGGACATGAACTCATCATTTTTTATGGCTGCATAGTATTCCATGGTGTATATGTGCCACATTTTCTTAATCCAGCCTATTGTTGTTGGACATTTGGGTTGGTTCCAACTCTTTGCTATTGTGAATAGTGCCACAATAAACATATGTGTGCATGTGTCTTTATAGCAGCATGATTTATAGTCCTTTGGGGATATACCCAGTACTGGGATGGCTGGGTCAAATGGTATTTCTGGTTCGAGATCCCTGAGGAATCGCCACACTGTCTTCCACAATGGTTGAACTAGTTTACAGTCCCACCAACAGTGTAAAAGTGTTCCTATTTCTCCACATCCTCTCCAGCACCTGTTGTTTCCTGACTTTTTAATGATGGCCATTCTAACTGGTGTGAGATGGTATCTCACTGTGGTTTCTTCCTACATAGTAGATCCTTTGTTGTTGCTTTATAAGAAACAAATATCTTATCTTACAGTGATAAAATGTGTGGAGCAGGGGAGTCTACCTGAAAATACTGCTTCAGAATGAGGCAAGCCAGTACAGACCAGTACTGTGATATGAGTTTGCATTATGAATGTATGCATGCGTGCTCTTCCATCTGGGAATATCCAGCTGCCTGCATAAATGCATCATTAAAGCCAGGTGGGAAACGGAGAGGTTAATTGACTTTACTTGGGTCACCCGGCAAGAAAGAAACCGAACTGAGAGTTTAATCTGGGGAACTTGAGCTCAGATTCTTGCTGAAAGCATGAGTCATACTAGTTTTCTTAAAAGGTTGAGGGAGAGTTGACACTTACTCTGCAGGCTTTTCCTGAAAGGAGTAAAATTCACTGGACTCTGTTTTCTAAAGTGGGGATTAAGATTCTAGAACTGGATTAGAAGTGAAACATGGAGTTTTCCCTTGATGAAAAGAAAATGGAAGAGTATTTGTGTACTTGGAAAAAGGAAATTATGAAAATTAAAAGGGAAATGCTCATAGAATATGATTTGTAAAAGTTAGCCAAGTGGGTTTGTTGTAGGGCATGATACTCACTGATGCCAGAGTCTATGGCATGCACTGGGCGTGGTCCACTTGCACCTCTGAGTATGATTAAAATCCTTCAGTCATTTGTTAGTATGATTGAACTACGAGTTCTCCTAGCTAGTTTCAAAGAATTATGTTTCTGTCTAATGTCAGAATGACCCTATTTTTTTAATGTGTTCTGAATCTTCAGTTGTGCATACAGAATTTCTTATTAATTTAAAATGCCATGCTAATAAG
>NW_026656195.1:0-6044 GCF_009828535.3 Hylobates moloch
CTAATGGTGTCCCTACCCCCTCCCCCCACCCCACAACAGTCCCTGGAGTGTGATTTTCCCCTTCCTGTGTCCAACATCAACATTCTTAAAGAAAAGAATTTTCAACCCAGAATTTCATATCCAGCCACACTAAGCTTCATAACTGAAGGTGAAATAAAATCCTTTACAGACAAGCAAATGCTGAGAGATTTTGTCACCACCAGGCCTGCCCTGAAAGAGCTCCTGAAGGAAGCACTAAACATGGAAAGGAAAAACCGGTACCAGCCACTGCAAAAACATGCCAAATTGTAAAGACCATCGAGGCTAGGAAGAAACTGCATCAACTAACGAGCAAAATAACCAACTAACATCATAAAGACAGGATCAAATTCACACATAACAATATTAACTTTAAATGTAAAGGGGCTAAATGCTCCAATTAAAAGACACAGACTGGCAAATTGGATAAGGAGTCAAGACCCATCAGTGTGCTGTAGTCAGGAAACCCATTTCAGGTGCAGAGACACATATAGACTCAAAATAAAGGGATGGAGGAAGATCTACCAAGCAAATGGAAAACAAAAAAAAGGCAGGGGTTGCAATCCTAGTCTCTGATAAAATAGACCTTAAACCAACAAAGATCAAAAGAGACAAAGAAGGCCACTACATAATGGTAAAGGGATCAATTCAACAAGAAGAGCTAACTATCCTAAATATATATGCACCCAATACAGGAGCACCCAGATTCATAAAGGAAGTCCTGAGTGATCTACAAAGAGACTTAGATTCCCACACAAAAATAATGGGAGATTTTAACACTCCACTGTCAACATTAGACAGATCAACGAGACAGAAAGTTAACAAGGATATCCAGGAATTGAACTCAGCTCTGCACCAAGCAGACCTAATAGACATCTACAGAACTCTCCACTCCAAATCAACAGAATATACATTCTGCTCAGCACCACACCACACTTATTCCAAAATTGACCACATAGTTGGAAGTAAAGCTCTCCTCAGCAAATGTAAAAGAACAGAAATTATAACAAACTCTCTCTCAGACCACAGTGCAATCAAACTAGAACTCAGGATTAAGAAACTCACTCAAAACCACTCAACTACGTGGAAACTGAACAACCTGCTCCTGAATGACTACTGGGTTCATAATGAAATGAAGGCAGAAATAAAGATGTTCTTTGAAACCAATGAGAACAAAGACACAACATACCAGAATCTCTGGGACACATTCAAAGCACTGTGTAGAGGGAAATTTGTAGCACTAAATGCCCACAGGAGAAAGTAGGAAAGATCCAAAACTGACACCCTAACATCACAATTAAAAGAACGAGAGAAGCAAGAGCAAACACATTCAAAAGCTAGCAGAAGGCAAGAAATAACTAAAATCAGAGCAGAACTGAAGGAAATAGAGACACAAAAAACCTTTCAAAAAATTAACAAATCCAGGAGCTGGTTTTTTGAAAAGATCAACAAAATTGATAGACCGCTAGCAAGACTAATAAAGAAGAAAAGAGAGAAGAAACAAATAGACACAATAAAAAATGAAAAAGGGGATATCACCACCAATCCCACAGAAATACAATCTACCATCAGAGAATACTACAAACACCTCTACGCAAATAAACTAGAAAATCTAGAAGAAATGGATAAGTTTCTCGACAAATACACCCTCCCAAGACTAAACCAGGAAGAAGTTGAATCTCTGAATAGACCAATAACAGGCTCTGAAATTGTGGCAATAATCAATAGTTTACCAACCAAAAAGAGTCCAGGACCTGATGGATTCACAGCTGAATTCTACCAGAGGTACATGGAAGAAATGGTACCATTCCTTCTGAAACTATTCCAATCAATAGAAAAAGAAGAAATCCTCCCTAACACATTTTATGAGGCCAGCATCATCCTGATACAAAGCCTGGCAGAGACACAACCAAAAAAGAGAATTTCAGACCAATATCCTTGATGAACATTGATGCAAAAATCCTCAATAAAATACTGGCAAACCGAATCCAGCAGCACATCAAAAAGCTTATCCACCATAATCAAGTGGGCTTCATCTCTGGGATGCAAGGCTGGTTCAACATACTCAAATCAATAAATGTAATTCAGCATATAAACAGAACCAAAGACAAAAACCACATGATTATCTCAATAGATGCAGAAAAGGCCTTTGACAAAATTCAACAACCCTTCATACTAAAAACTCTCAATAAATTAGGTATTGATGGGATGTATCTCAAAATAATAAGAGCTATCTATGACAGACCCACAGCCAATATCATACCAAATGGGCAAAAACTGGAAGCATTCCCTTTGAAAACTGGCACAAGACAGGGATGCCCTCTCTCACCACTCCTATTCAACATAGTGTTGGAAGTTCTGGCCAGGGCAATTAGGCAGGAGAAGGAAATAAAGGGTATTCAGTTAGGAAAAGAGGAAGTCAAATTGTCCCTGTTTGCAGATGACATGATTGTATTTCTAGAAAACCCCATCGTCTCCGCCCAAAATCTCCTTAAGCTGATAAGCAACTTCAGCAAAGTCTCAGGATACAAAATCAATGTACAAAAATCACAAGCATTCTTGTACACCAATAATAGACAAACAGAGAGCCAAATCATGAGTGAACTCCCATTCACAATTGCTTCAAAGAAAATAAAATACCTAGGAATCCAACTTACAAGGGACGTGAGGGACCTCTTCAAGGAGAACGACAAACCACTGCTCAATGAAATAAAAGAGGACACAAACAAATGGAAGAACATTTCATGCTCATGGGTTGGAAGAATCAATATCGTGAAAATGGCCATACTGCCCAAGGTCATTTAGAGATTCAATGCCATCCCCATCAAGCTACCAATGACTTTCTTCACAGAATTGGAAAAAACTACTTTAAAGTTCATATGGAACCAAAAAAGAGCCCGCATCGCCAAGTCAATCCTAAGCCAAAAGAACAAAGCTGTAGGCGTCACGCTACCTGACTTCAAACTATACTTCAAGGCTACAGTAACCAAAACAGCATGGTACTGGTACCAAAACAGAGACATACATCAATGGAATAGAACGGAGCCCTCAGAAATAATGCCACATATCTACAACTATCTGTTCTTTGACAAACCTGACAAAAACAAGAAATGGGGAAAGGATTCCCTATGTAATAAATGGTGCTGGGAAAACTGGCTAGCCATATGTAGAAAGCTGAAACGGGATCCCTTCCTTACACTTTATACAAAAATTAATTCAAGATGGATTAAAGACTTACATGTTATTTCTAAAACCATAAGAACCCTAGAAGAAAACCTAGGCAATACCATTCAGGACATAGGCATGGGCAAGGACTTCATGTCTAAAACACCAAAAGCAATGGCAACAAAAGCCAAAATTGACAAATGGGATCTAATTAAACTCAAGAGCTTCTGCACAGCAAAGGAAACTGCCATCAGAGTGAAGAGGCAACCTACAAAATGGGAGAAAATTCTTGCAACCTACTCATCTGACAAAGGGCAAATATCCAAAATCTACAATGAACTCAAACAAATTTACAAGAAAAAAACGAACAACCCCATCAAAAATTGGGCGAAGGACATGAACAGACACTTCTCAAAAGAAGACATTTATGCAGCCAAAAAACACATGAAAAAATGCTCATCATCACTGGCCGTCAGAGAAATGCAAATCAAAACCACAATGAGATACCATCTCACACCAGTCAGAATGGCCAACATTAAAAAGTCAGGAAACAACAGGTGCTGGAGAGGATGTGGTTAAATAGGAACACTTTTACACTGTTGGTGGGACTGGAAACTAGTTCAACCATTGTGGAAGTCAGTGTGGCGATTCCTCAGGGATCTAGAACTAGAAATACCATTTGACCCAGCCATCCCATTACTGGGTATATACCCAAAGGACTATAACTCATGCTGCTATAAAGACACATGCACACGTATGTTTATTGCGGCACTATTCACAATAGCAAAGACTTGGAACCAACCCAGATGTCCAACAACGATAGACTGGATTAAGAAAATGTGGCACATATGCACCATGGAATATTATGCAGCCATAAAAAATGATGAGTTCATGTCCTCTGTAGGAACATGGATGAAACTGGAAACCATCATTCTCAGTAAACTATCACAAGGACAAAAAGCAAACACCGCATGTTCTCACTCATAGGTGGGAACCGAACAATGAGAAGACGTGGACACAGGAAGGGGAACATCACACTCCGGGGACTGTTGTGCGGTCGGGGGAGGGGAGAGGGACAGCATTAGGGATACACCTAATGCTAAATGACGAGTTAATGGGTGCAGCACACCAACATGGCACATGGATACATATGTAACAAACCTGCACATTGTGCACATGTATCCTAAAACTTAAAGCATAATAATAATAATAATAATAAAAGAAAATTGTTTAGAGCTCAAGAATTATCCACTTTTAATTATATTACACATTAAATATCTGTCCTGTCTTGTTCCTATTTTTTATTGTGTATACTTGGGCTTTGTCCATTTTCTTCAAGATTATGTAAACTAGGGGATCCTGTATTCATAGATATGTTGAAAATCTCTTTTATTTACTAGTTGAATTATTTCCCTTAAATAAAGACTTATACCTGTCTTTCATTAAGTATATTTTTCGTTTTCCCTTATGTTTATTTTGTGCCTTTTTCTTGTTTTTTATATCGAATGCTCATATAATTTTATATTTTTATTTTTTAATAACATGTATTTAAGGCAATGATCTTCCTATGAGTATATGTTCAATATGTTCCTGAACATAGCCTGAAAAATATTTTTAATCTAAATATTCTAATGGAAAGGATCAGGAATGTAGAGCAAAAGCAGTAGACTAATGCAAGATAATTTCTTCCCTAAACACTAAGTGTTTATATTAAATTCAGAAGCTCATGTAACTAATGCCTAGAAGTCTGGAAAAAACATCTGTAAAATGTACTTAAGTTAATTACTCAAATTTTAATATATTTGATTTTGACCCATTTGTATAAGAGCAAATATGGGTTTAGAAGATAAGGAATTTGCCCAAAGTCAGTGAAATTTTGTTAGAGCTTGGATTAGAGCCTGCCTAATTGCCTCAGCATGTTTCATACAATGAATATCTGTTACAAATTCATTAGGTATTTATTAAAAGCAGACCTTTATAAAACTATCTGATATTACTAGCTGTTGGTTTAGGAACTTATACTAAAAAGTAGGAAAATACCTTCACATTTTATTTTTTTTATTTATTTTATTTTTTATTTTTATTATACTTTAGGTTTTAGGGTACATGTGCACAATGTGCAGGTTTGTTACATATGTATCCATGTGCCATGTTGATTTCCTGCACCCATTAGCTCGTCATTTAGCATTAGGTATATCTCCTAATGCTGTCCCCGCCCCTCCCACCGCCAGATCGCACCAACGGTACATGATCTGATGTTCCCCTTCCTGTGTCCATGAGTTCTCATTGTTCAATTCCCACCTATGAGTGAGAACATGCGGTGTTTGGTTTTTTGTCCTTGCGATAGTTTACTGAGAATGATGGTTTCCAGTTTCATCCATGTCCCTACAAAGGACACGAACTCATCATTTTTTATGGCTGCATAGTATTCCATGGTGTATATGTGCCACTTTTTCTTAATCCAGTCTATTGTTGTTGGACATTTGGGTTGGTTCCAAGTCTTTGCTATTGTGAATAGTGCCGCAATAAACATACGTGTGCATGTGTCTTTATAACAGCATGATTTATACTCCTTTGGGTATATACCCAGTAATGGGATGGCTGGGTCAAATGGTATTTCTAGTTCTAGATCCCTGAGGAATCACCACACTGACTTCCACAATAGATGCAGAAAAGGCTTTTGACAAAATTCAACAACCCTTCATGCTAAAAACTCTCAATAAATTAGGTATTGATGGGACGTATCTCAAAATAATAAGAGCTATATACGACAAACCCACAGCCAATATCATACTGAATGGGCAAAAACTGGAAGCATTCCCTCTGAAAACTGGCACAAGACAGGGATGCCCTCTCTCACC
>NW_026656196.1:0-3703 GCF_009828535.3 Hylobates moloch
GTAAAAAAAAAAAAAAGAAGTCAAGTGATCTCTTCTAGGTCTTACATTGAGGTGTAAGTACATTGAATCCAATGTACATTGAAAAGTGAATAAAAATACATTGAAAGTGAATAAAAATATTAAATCTTTTGTAAATGGTAATAAAGCTCCAAATCCAAGCCCCGAATTCTAGAGTGACTTGCCTGAGGTCACCCGCTTAGAAGAGGTGGGTTCTATCCCCAGATTTGCCTTCATCTAACTTTCATTTTAGTCCCCTAAATAGACAAAGAAAGAGCTACCTCATGCTTACATTCAAAATGAGGTTGGCAGAAAAATTCCAAAACACAGTAATAATAATCATGTTAGAAATCCGCATTTAGTTTCTGTTTAAAAAATGAGATCAGTGTTTAGGAGGCAGTATGAAGTGGGTAGTTACTGATCATTGTTTTTTCTCTCAGGGGAATTTAAAATCAAATGATAAGAGTTCAGTATCCCAAGACCTGGTCATTTAATCAGGCAGACTGTGGCTCATCAGAATGTAAATTTCAACACTTTGGAACCTGAATATATGCACATACAAGGCATCATGCTTCACAAGTTAAGCATTTATCTGTGATAAGATGTTGTTCTGCCATGAATGCCATTCCTTTTTCTAATTAATCAAGTTTATTAGATTCCAGTTTTTCAAGTAGAATCAGATTCATTAGATTCCATTTTTTACACTAGAAAAAAAATCCCCTAGCCCAGTGTAAAACAAAATTATGTAAAAGCAGACAGTTCTTTCCTCCCCCAATTCATTTGCAATTCTAATGTTCACTTGTATATATTTTGGGCACTGATGTATGATGAAGCTGTTTATTTTCTGGAGTCAAATATGGCATGATTTCTTTTCTTTCTTCTTCATTCTCTCAGAGTCACTTAAAATCAACCAGCTTAGTTTACCATCAACTTAACTTTCACATTTTCTTTTCAATGAGTGCAAGTTGTTTTCAAAATTAAAACTTACTGTAACAACAAGGTACTTCCCACTGTTTTTCTCGCTTTAATAGTGTTAAGATATTAATGAGTACAATGAATACATAATTATATTGCTGAGCTCTCATTTATATAAAGTATAACAAAAAGGATCAAGTAAAGTTTAGTTGGTCGTGGAAAATTCAACCAACTCCTAATTTAAATAAATAAGATCCATTAATGTAGGGCTGGTTATTACGAGTGGTATGTTGTTTAAAGACTGCTCTCCTAGAAAATTTACAATCAAAGATGCTGAAAGTGTTAGATTCTCAAAACCATTAAGGAAATATATACATTACTACATTCTTATCGGTGCCTTAGAGCTCCCTAATTATATAGCAAACACTGTGGCCTTGTATTAAAAGCATTTTGCCAAGAGTTATTTCAAAGCAGTGGAGCTAGTGCTGTTTTGTCTAAAGAAAGAGTGTCATAAAATGACGCCCTGCCACTTCTTCATGTAATTAGTGAACAGGTCCACAGGCTCCCTATGGCCCAAACTTAGTAGAAAAACAACCTGGGCTGTGCCTTCCTGTCTTACAGTAAGGAAAAGAAAAACAAACAATAAAGCAAAAAAAAAAAAAAAAAAAGGTAGAGTACAGGGCCAGGAACTGTTCCCCACTGTTGCCTTCAGTCACTACAGAGTAAGTCAGACCTGTGCACAGAGTGGGCCTTTCATGAGAGAACTAAATAATATACTTGGTATTTTTAAAAGGTTACAGTAAATTTGTATTATGTTTATAGATATAAGAATCGAAAAACATTGCTCACCTAGACAAGTAAATGAATAGAAATAGTTTCATTATAGCAAAGTTACTCCATTCCAATTCATATGGCAAAAATCAAATAGTAGTTATTTAATCAGAAAGCATCTGTTTTCTCAAGAGACACAGTATCCCTATGTCACCTGGGCTGGAGTGCAGTGGTAGGATCACAGGGCACTGGAGCCCCAAACTCCTGGGCTCAAGTGATCCTCCCACCTCAGCCTCCTGAGTAGCTGAGACTATGGACACTTGACACCACACCCAGCTCCAGAAAGCATCTTTAATGATGTACCCGCTAATAACCTTATTAGGTCTTCTTTCAAATTACTTGAAAACAAAGAATTGAAAAGTATATGATTTGCCAAAGGATTTACCTAGTCAAATCAATCATTCACTTTCTCATTTTTCCGGTGAGAAGTATACTTTAAAACACTACTTAAATGTACAACGTGGCAATTCATTATACGTGTTACTCTTCCACTTAGAGGCACCTTTTGTAATATTGTATACACAGAAAGGGCTGGGAAAATTGAAACATTGTTATGGTTTTATACACTGCTTTTATCTTATTGTGTAAATAAATGTTGTTTTCATCAAATCCTTGGAGCTTAAAACAGACACTAAGATGTAGATGAATGAAATTTGTCATTCTCTAATTACTGAGAATGTTGAAAATGCAGAAAAATGGGCTTTGTAAAAGATTGATGTTTCTCATAATACTTTAACTTTTCTTTAATATTCATATTATGAAGCCTTGTTATTGTCACCTGGGTGAAATAAGGCATGGCATTGTCATTTTTCCAACACTCTCTTTCCTTTTCTTTCAGACTCTTTCTTAAGAATAGTGTATGCATTCTTAAAAGCCCTTGCCTCTCCCATCCCCTGAACATTGTCAAAAAAAATTTATCATCACCTCTGCTTCTCCAGTCTAAATATGTAACTAAATTCAGACTACTCCGACATGAGCTAAAGTACCCCATGTTCACTCCAATTTCTTAATTTATCCTTAAGAGAATGTGTATACCAGAGCAAAACATGAAACCTAATAGCAGGCTTATGATACCTTGGTTAAAAGAAGCTGTGTCTAATTGTCTAATGTCTAATTGCCTATATGTTGGTTTGCAGGTTGTTTTTACATCCCGCGGCAATCAATACACCTTAGTAAAATCTGGGATGGGTGAAAGGCAAGCCTGTGTTTTGTAAAGTGGGTAAAGGACAATTATGAAAGGAGAAGTAGAAAGGAGAATCTTCATGACACTTGATTGCATGTATGTTCTCATTTTTAGCAAATAGTACATATGGGAATTTAGAGTCTAGAAATTGATTCTCACAAAATTCCCATGCCCATGTACTTGTTATAGACTGAACTGTGTTCCCTCCGCAAATTCATATGTTGAAGCCCTAACCCCCAATGTAACCATATCTGGAGATAGGGCCTTTAGGGAAGTAATTAAGGTTAAGCAAGGTCATAAGGGTGGGGCCCTAATCTAACATAACTGTTGTCCTTATAAGAAGAGGAAGAGGAAAAGACACCAGGAGTGTGCATGCACAGAGAAAAGGCCAAGTAAAAACACAGTGAGAAGGCAGCTATCTGTAAGCCAGGAAGAGAGGCCTCATGAGTGTCAGCTTAAAAATCACAAAGACGGCCAGGCAAGATGGCTCACACCTGTAATCCCCAGCACTTTGGGAGGCCAAGGCGGGTGGATCACCTGAAGTCAGGAGTTTAAGACCAGCCTGACCAACATGGTGAAACCCTGTCTCTACTAAAAATACAAAATTAGACGGGCGTGGTGGCACATGCCTGCAATCCCATATACTTGGGAGGCTGAAACAGGAGAATCGCTTGAACCTGGGAGGCAGAGGTTGCAGTGAGTCGAGATGGCGCCATTGCACTCCAGCCTGGGCAACAAGAACGAAACTCCATCTCAAAAAAAAAAAAAAAAAAAAAA
>NW_026656196.1:3825-6042 GCF_009828535.3 Hylobates moloch
ATAGATATGAATATTCATGAAGGGGGAACTCATACATGCATAGTAAGCAAATATATATGTTACACGCATCCCATGTTCACTTTGGGATGGAAATTTAACATTTAAATGTATTACAATTTGGCCCTATATGTCAAAAGGTGAAACAAAGAACACAGAGGTGTCTTGTGTACAACATTTATAAACCGGCTAAAACCAGTCCATGGAAAGAAGAACATAAGGAAGAAACACAAGGTATAACTGGTCATTTGCTGTGTCAAAACCACAAAAAGGGAAGGGAGTCTGGTTGCAGCATCAGGCGACTGGATGAAGTCAGTGATGGAACAAATCTTCTGTTTTTTGTTTTTTTCAAGGTTGGTTTCTGTTTAACTCAGGAAATAATCTGGGAAAGGTTAGCGAGGAAGGGGTTGTACTGAGGTGTGAGCAAACCTCCGTCTTGTCATGGCCAGGGAACTTAGTTTTCAGTTTTTCTGGGATCCCCTTGGCCAAGAGTGGGGGCTTAGGATTCTGTTTTAATTTCACACCGAAACCCAATTCTGCTGGCATCTTGATGTTGGACTTCCAGTCTTCAGAACTGTGAGAAAATAAATGTCTCTTGTTTAAACCACCCAGTTTGTGGTATGCTGTTAGGGCAACACAAGCTGACTAAAACAAATCCCTTGGGATATCTTGATACATCTTTAGGGGTCACACAGCCTAGTTTGACAAGCTGACCCTAGTTTCCAGTTGCTGATGCACTATCCCTGCTACATAGTATAACTGTTGAACTCTGTCCATTGCTTACTCAACTAGCTAAAGCACAGACTTCAGTCATGCCTTTGTCCAGGGGGATCACAGGGTTATAGTTCTTCAGGTTATACTTGCTAGGTCACCCTAACACACACTTCTGATGCCTTACATCACATTCCTTGGCCCACCTCTGAATTCACCCACATCTACCATGGACATTTACACTCAAGCTCAGAAGTCCCATCTTCGGCTTTCCACAGTCATCTTTCCACTTTCTGCCTGGGGGACTTTTCTGGTGCCTTGAATCCTTTTCTGATGCCTTGAGAGCCTTATTCACAGGGACACCAATATCCCAGCCAAGAAATACAGAGAAGTTAACAGCCCTCAGAGTCTAACCTTCAACCAATAGGAGACTGCAAGCAGGAGATAAATGTTCCAGCCTCCCAGCCCTCAGACAATGTGGGGTTGGGGGAGCTCGGGTTTCTGTATGCTTTCCAGAATGTCCTGGAAGAATAACAATCCCATTTCCCACAGAGGCAATCTCCATAATGTATCTTTAGGTCTTGGTCCTGTCCCCAGAAACAGACCCTGAAATGTGGATTTTTGTGTGAGCAATTTATTAAGGATGTGTTCCCAGGAGAGAGCAGTAAGGGTGTAGGGGAAACAGAGCAGGGCTAGGGAAGAAAGAAGCAAAGAGAGATTTCAGGTGAATCCCAGCCTTGGGAAATTCTGCAATGTAAATCACACCACAGAGTGTGTCCCACCTGGAGGCAAGGGAGCTGTGCTTTCACACTTTTGTACTAGCCATTGGCTATGGGCCACTCTGGAGCATGGGGAGCCAAAGGACTATAAACTCCCAGGCACTCCTGATTCTCACTGGCTCCAGATAAGGCAATTCTAGTAGTTCAAGAATGCTTCTATAATGAAGGCTGCGAGTTTGATCCATTAACAGCAAAACCCACGGAAGCCGGGAAATTGGGCAGTCAGTATAGGAGAGCTACACAATAGTAGTGACATCATTCACTACATCTTTAATCAGTTTATTCTCCTTCCCTGTCTCACTTTCCCCATAACGTCACACTTGCTTCCTGAGATCCCTTCCCTCCAATAACCCTCTGCACCAAAAGCCTTGCCTTAGGTTCTGCTTTCTAGGGAACACAAATTAATTAGCTTTGAGAAGAGTGGGTGTCTGCCTCCTTGGAGCTAGAACTTCTCACATGACTTTGAGCTCAGCATGCAGGGGGCAATGAGAGATGTGTACTTTGTCAGAAGACAAAAGGTTGTGTGGGACTTTTTTCAGAATAATGAGCACCAACTCAAATGTGTATACCCATGCAGAGCAGCTTGCAGGCTCTTTCCAAAACTAAGATGACTTGCTGTCTACACCCAGGCATGTTCAGAGCAGCAGCTTCTCTGTTTAAAGTTGATTTTATTTATTGAGTACCATCTTACCATTTACCTGATTACATACAGAGTAAAAAACTGCTTTGT
>NW_026656197.1:0-6042 GCF_009828535.3 Hylobates moloch
AAACCGCCTCAACATGACCTCGGAGGCCCAAACATTTAGCCAAGGCTACTGTGAAACAATCTGCTGTCTTCATCCAGCTAAGGGCAACTTGACATTTGAAGACGCAGAGATCGTGGGTAAATCCAGGGTAGACTGAGAGGAAGAAGCTCAGCTAACGCAGACCTGTCACTGGAAGACGAAGGCAGTACTCCTGCCTGCACAAACAGACCCCTCCCTCTGGCCTTGGGCCTAGAACGTGATTTTTCTGTAGTTGAAGTTGGGGAAGAGGCCCTTGGGCTTTAACCTGCGAACAGCCTCCCTTAAATGCTTGGGCTGCAGTGGGGGCGTTTCTCCCCACATCTCACACACCTCCAGGGCCTCTTCCAGCACTTCTCCGACGAAGACCTTGGCTATTCCAGCCATGGCAATGGCCACGTTCTCAGGCACCGATCTGCCAGTGATAGACTGCATCAGACCTGCAATGCGTGCTTTTGGGAAAGCTGACCGGCGAAACACTTCGTAGCGGGCCAGCTGCTCCTCAGACATGGCAGACAGCAGGGTTGCCATCCTCTGAGCCTCCTCCGCATCCACGGTGGGCTTCCTGTCCTTCTTTCCTTTGGTGTCTCTTTTCCGTCTTTTGGCTGCAGGAGGAGCTGAGGCTGAGGCTTCCTTGTCACCTTCTGTGAGGTCCATGACATCCTGACTGCTGAGTGCACGTTCCCGAGCCCTGGGTTCTTCCAAGTGCCCATCTGGGTCGTCAGGGATTCCATCCCTGTTGCTGCCCTTCAGACCTTGGGGCATGGCGAACACCTCAGCAGACACACCTGTTTGCCTGCCTGTCTCCACGGGTGAGATTCAGGTCGCCTCCGAGACAGCAGCTGTAGCAGCAGAAGTTCCAGCTGGAGTGGTTTGATTACGGATCCGAAATGAGATTTTGAGAACCTTTCAAAGATTTTGGCTGCTATGTTTCTGGCGACCCATAGTATAGCCACAACTGGACACAGCTCCCTGCATCCCCTTCCCACACACAAACACACACACTGGTTTTTCTCCCTTCCACAATGTGGAGAAACTTGTGGATGGAGAGTAGATTAGTTTTAGATCAAGGCAGAATAAATTCTCACGAATTTTGGATATAGAAAACCAACCCCATCTCGCAGGCCAGAAGTTGTACTAGGCCAAGTGACTGCCTCCTGCTCAGAGTCACACGAGGGACCTCCAGGATGGGTCTGTCTGTGTGGTCGTTGCCTTCACCTGAGAAGGGTCTGGCTTCGATCTGATTCGAGTTCGTGGCAGAATTCAAGGCCTCAGGGTTGTGAAAGGCAGGCCCACATGTTGGTTCTGCCAGCTGCTGGGAGGATGCTCTGAGCTCCCACAGGTGTTGCCCAGGTCTGGGCTGTGCAGCTCCCTGGGTGGGTCTGCACAGCCAGTGCTGAGGAATCACTCACAGGGGAATGGGATCTCAGGGAGGTTCAGTCCCTTATAAACAACTCAGATGATGGCATTAGACCCAGCCCTTAACAGCCATTGTTTCTGGGTATTCCCAACCTAACCAGGGGTTTGGGCGGGCTCCTCAATTCAAGGTTCCGCCCACACCCAAGGGAGGGGCAGAGGCAGGGCTAAGGCTCTGGGAGGGGCGCGGGAAATGCAGGGGGCATTTCAGAATTCTGTCTTCCTCACAGAATCGCAAAGTTGACATTTCACAACAGTGAAGAATACATTGACAGTAAAAATGAGACATTTTATGAAGTTGCACATTAGAAAACTTAAATGTCAGAGAAAAAAATCTCTGACTCATAGGGAAACAAGTGGTTTATCAGATACTCAGAAAATAGACTGGGCTGGGTGACGGGAATATGAAAATATTATTTCAATTTTATTGTCTTTGGCTGTATTGTATTTTATTGCATTTTATTCATTTATTTTTGAGACAGAGTCTCGCTCTGACCCCCAGGCTGGATTGCAGTGGCCTGATCTCAGCTGACTGCAGCCTCTGCCTCCTGGGCCCAAGCAACTCTCCTGAGTCAGCCTCCAGAGTAGCCGGGACTAACTGCGAACGCCACCACGCCAGGATAAATTTGTATTTCTTAAAGCAGAGAGGAGGTTTCACCATTTTGGCCAGGGAAAGCCCCAGCCTGGCAGGCGCCACAAAGACCCCGGCCACTGCGGCCGCCGGCAAAAGGGCGCCGACTACAGGAGGGATCAAGAAGCCTCAGGGCTACAGGCCTGGCACTGCGCAAAATCAGAAAGTACCAGAAGTCCACGCAGCTGCGCCTCCTCAGGCTGCCCTTCCAGCGCCTGATGCGCAACATCGCGCAGGATATCATCCTGGACGTGCGCTTCCAGAGCGCGGCCATTGGCGCCCTACAGGAGCCCAGTGAGGCTTCCCTGGTGCATCTCGTTGAAGACACCTAGCCGCGTGCCATCCACGAATGCCCTGCCCTCTTCTCCCCTATAGATGTGTACCAGCGCTCTGCTTTCTACCCTCTTCCAGAGGAAACACAAATCGATCGGTTGATCATTTAAGCCTTTCTGGCTTGGGTCCAACTATTCGTGCAGTCGTACTTGGAAGCTTTGTACTTTATGCTTCTAGAGACTAGACCCTATACAGCATCGGCTTGGAATAGTGGAGCTAGCTAGCTGAAACTTTATTTAGGCATATGCCAATTGCTTGTGAGGGCAAAGGCAGGCAGTGAGGATGCTAAGCTTGTCACAAGAGAGTAAATACTGGAAAAGAGTCAAGTACAGTCACTTTATTTGTTGGATAACTTGTCACCACTTTACCAGCACCAGTCAGAGACCACAATTCTCTGAGAAGTCTCCAGTTGTACATTGTGAGATAGACTTTAAGAATAGTAGGGAAGCTCCAGGAAAAACCTCTTTGTCGTGAACGTGTAATACAATCGGCCATGAAAGCTGTCAAAGCTTTCTCCTGGAGAGGTACCACTTTCTGCAGATTTCTTTCTTCAGAGCTGTGGCTATGTGTTATTATATATTGAGAAGATTTCCTATGCGATTTTTAAAAAGTCAGGAAACAAGAGATGCTGGCAAGGCTGTGAAGATATAGAAAGAATTTTACAATGTCTGTGAGAGTGTAAATCAGTTCCACCATTGTGGAAGACAGGGTGGCGATTCCTCAAGGATCTAGAACCAGAAATACCATTGGACCCAGCTATCTCATTACCTGGTATATACCCAAAGGATTGTCATTCATCCTACTATAAGGACACATGCACAGGTACGTTCACTGCGGCACAGTTTACAAGAGCAAGCACCTGGAACCAACCCAAATGCCCATCGGTGATAGACTGGATGAAGAATATGTGTGATATTTACACCGGGGAATACTATGCAGCGGAAAAAAGAACGAGTTCGTGTTCTTTGCGGTGACATGGATGACACGGGGGACCATCATTCTCAGCAAACTAACACAGGAAAGGAAATACAAACACCACATGTTCTCACTCGTAAGCGGGAGTCGATCAACGAGAACACATGCACAGAGAAGGTGGAACATCACACACCGTGGCCTGTCACGGGTTGGGAGTCAAGGGAAAGGAGAGCACTAGGACAAACAGCCATGGCATGTGGGGCTTAAAGCCCAGATGGTGGGTTGATTGGTGCAGCAAACCGCTATGGCACATGTATTCCTCGGTAACAAACCTGCACGTTCTGCACAAGTATCCCATAGCTTAAGGGAAAAACAAAAACAAAAACAAAAACGAAAAAACAATGCGGAGGGACACCGAACCCGCTCAGCTAATCCAATTTTCCTCTCTGAGAAAACAACGCTGTGTTCCTGCTCCTGAGCTGACCTCTGAGACCTTGATGGGAACTTGTTTCTGTCTTCAGCAGTTCAGCCTAACTCAGACCCCTCTCAATGTATTGAGTTCTATGAGGGGCAAGAGAAATGTTCTAAGCTTGTGTGTGGAGCTGAGAGCAATCTAAAGACGGGGAGATAATGAGTCTCTTGGAGCTTCCTTCTTTTGGGAGCTCAAGCACTTTGATTCCTGAGGGAGCCCTCCCGTCTCCATCAGTTCTGCCGAGAACCTGTACCCTCCTTGTGTCTCTATGACACACTGGTCTAACTTGTTGTACGCCTTTACAAGAAAGTTGGTAGAATAAAAGGAAAGCTAAAGAAGGCCGGAATATGGAGGTATGAAACGGAATTTCCCCATTCTTGGTAAAGTTTAGACATTTGTGTAACATCCAAGGGCAGATTCTATGTACAATAAGGCCCTGTTTTAAGAGCAAAAGCTGAGTGTATGAGGAAATACAACTATATTGTATGGGGATATATTTTGCTTCAGGAAGAAAGAGTACATGTTATTCTCCATTCAATATTAGAGCAGAACAAGGGAGTCTCTTCGATTCTTTTGGCTCATACTCTGTGATTCAGGGGGCACATGGCACAGGTAAGCAGACTGAAATGGCACCACGGATATCTGTGAGCTGTGCTGGGAAGGTTCACAGTCATTCCGTAATAATTCTCAGGTCTTTATTCTATGATGAAAAAGTACTCCTTTGCATCCTAAAGGTACAGCAGAGTATGTACAAGTAGAGCATGGTATAACTTTGTCACTTGTGATGAACCTACTTGGTGCGATATTTTAATAACTTCTCCCATGTCTCAGTACTCAGGTGTGATTTTCGGAGTGGGTCATCGGTAGAATGAATAAAATCAGGAATACTGTAAAGCAACGTTTGGAACTAAATTTCAGTGTCTCTGGAAGCACTGGCGATATCGCCATGTGTAGCAAACCTGAAGTATCAATAGGCTGTCTCCATGCCTTTGAAATTACATATAGGTTCATTACAAATGGCGGCGTGAGGAAAGGTTGTTTCGGAATTGGCTGCTCTCTAGACTTATACGATGCATCTATACTACGTTACATTCTAAAACAGGAAAGGATCACTCGCTGACAGAAAGCTCAGTAGGCAGGAATAAGAGAAGACTCAACTGAGAGGAAAAAAAATGCTTTGTGATGTAACTTTTATTTCTTCAGTTGGGAAAAGCATTTAACTGCTTTGTGATGACTCACAAAAATACATATGAGCATGAGGAATACAAAGGAGAACAACTGGGAAACATTGCTGGAGGCTTCACCTACTGAAACCTAGACATAAGCATACAAGCTAAGTCACGGCAAGAGCAGGCTTCAGCATGAAACCGCAGAAATCTCCTGGAAAGGGCTTCCCTCTCTGAATGCAGCTTCCTGTCCACAGGATGCTCAAGGCCCAGGCACCTTTATTCTTCCAACTAGAAAGACATACCAAACCGCCTCAACATGACCTCGGAGGCCCAAACATTTAGCCAAGGCTACTGTGAAACAATCTGCTGTCTTCATCCAGCTAAGGGCAACTTGACATTTGAAGACGCAGAGATCGTGGGTAAATCCAGGGTAGACTGAGAGGAAGAAGCTCAGCTAACGCAGACCTGTCACTGGAAGACGAAGGCAGTACTCCTGCCTGCACAAACAGACCCCTCCCTCTGGCCTTGGGCCTAGAACGTGATTTTTCTGTAGTTGAAGTTGGGGAAGAGGCCCTTGGGCTTTAACCTGCGAACAGCCTCCCTTAAATGCTTGGGCTGCAGTGGGGGCGTTTCTCCCCACATCTCACACACCTCCAGGGCCTCTTCCAGCACTTCTCCGACGAAGACCTTGGCTATTCCAGCCATGGCAATGGCCACGTTCTCAGGCACCGATCTGCCAGTGATAGACTGCATCAGACCTGCAATGCGTGCTTTTGGGAAAGCTGACCGGCGAAACACTTCGTAGCGGGCCAGCTGCTCCTCAGACATGGCAGACAGCAGGGTTGCCATCCTCTGAGCCTCCTCCGCATCCACGGTGGGCTTCCTGTCCTTCTTTCCTTTGGTGTCTCTTTTCCGTCTTTTGGCTGCAGGAGGAGCTGAGGCTGAGGCTTCCTTGTCACCTTCTGTGAGGTCCATGACATCCTGACTGCTGAGTGCACGTTCCCGAGCCCTGGGTTCTTCCAAGTGCCCATCTGGGTCGTCAGGGATTCCATCCCTGTTGCTGCCCTTCAGACCTTGGGGCATGGCGAACA
>NW_026656198.1:0-402 GCF_009828535.3 Hylobates moloch
TGGCTCTGCCCTGGCCCTTCCCTGGCCCTGAGCTGGCAGTGGTCTGCCCCTCATCTTGCCATCACCCTGCCCTGCTGTGCTCTGGGTGTGCATCACCTTGCCCTGGCCCTACTCTGCCTTTTATGTTGCCCTGGCCTTACCTTGGCCCTCACCCTAGTCTTTGCTAGGTCCTGTTCTGGACCTGGCCCTAGCACAGACCTGGCCCTGACCTCGGCCCTGGTCTTTGTCTTGCCTTAGCCCTGGCCTTGAAGTGGACTTGGAGGTGTCCTGGCCCTGGCGTGACATGGCTCTGCCTTGGCCTGTCACTCCCCTGCCCCTACCATCGCCTTGCACTGCTCTGCCCTGTCCCAGTACTGACCTGGCTGTGCCATTTCCCTGCCCTACCCTGCCTTGGCTGTGCCC
>NW_026656198.1:412-6042 GCF_009828535.3 Hylobates moloch
GTGTGTCTATTCATTTTCCCAACCAAAAAAAATTGTAATTCATTAATTTTAATTTTATTATTTAAGAATATTCTGAAGAGTTGAAGGAAAAATAATATCTGTACATTATTGGTTACAATCTAAGTATAAATAATACATAAATATATTAAAACTTACACAGAATATATTTTGGAATCGAATATACCATGCTTCTGTGATGACAGTTATTTCATGCTGGTTGTCACAATTTTACATGAAAAACTAATGAAAAAATGTTTTTAACTGTTTCTAAAAATAACAGTTTCCAAAACAGATTTACTTCCGAAATATGAAAAGGATGACTTTGTGTTCCTTAATCTGATGAGATTTTCACACTGTGCACATGATGATTGTTAGATTTTTATTGTGTTGATAAATTGTATATCAAATAAAAAATGTCATTACCTCTTAAATTAGGATTTTTAGGTGATATAGGCAGAATGGAAGGCAAGTTTTTATAACTTTGTCTAAATGAACTTTCTAAATGCCTGAGTATTAAAAGATAGCTTGTCTATAAATCGCAATTTATATATTACTGTATGACCTAGGACCAATCAAAACCGTTATCTCTGATAACATTATATTGTGCCCAATATAAAATAGATATAATAACACCTCAAACTTAAATCCAGGCATTGTCATTGAGTATCTTAAGAATATGAAGCAAAGGTGCTTTTAAAAATACAAGCTAGTGATTGTACTAAATTTGTAAATCACATAGGATAGTGGGTCATTTTAAGAATATTATTTCAATCTATAAATGTGGATGTCTTTCCTTTTTTGTGTTTTCTTTAATTTCTTTCATTATATTTGTCATTTTTGTTGTAGAAATCTTTTACTTCCTTGGTTAAATTTATTTCCAAGTACATTTTTGTAACTATTGTAAAAGGAATTGCTTTCTTAATTTCTTGTTTCAGCTAGTTTACTATCAATATATAGAAATGCTACTGATTTTTGTATGTTGATTTATATCCTGCAACTTTATTCATTTCATTTATCACCCTAAGAAGCTTTTGGTAGAGTCTTATTTTTTTTCATGTATAAGATCACATTGTCTTTAAACAGGGACAATTTGACTGTCTCCTTTCCAATTCAGATGCTCTTTATTTCTTTCTCTAACCTAATTGTCCTAAGACTTTCACTATGTGAAATATGATTGGTGAAAATAGGCATCCTTTTCTTGTTCCAGTAAAATCTTTTTCTTGTTCACAGTAAAATCTTTCACCTTTTCCACATTCAGTATGATCTTAGCTGTAGATTTGTCCTTTATGTCCTTCCGTGTTAAGGCATACATTTTCTATACTAAATTGTTGAGAGGTTTTTTGTCACGTAAGAATATTTAATTTTGCCAAACGCTTTTATTGTGTTTATTAATTTAATTATATGGTTTTCAGTATATATCCAAAGGAAATAAAATCAGTATATCAAACAGTTACCTACACCCCTGTGTTTATTACAGCACTATTCACAATAGCCAGGATATGGAATCAACATAAATGTCCATCAACAGATGAATGGATAAAGAAATGTGACATACATATATAATGGAATATTATTTAGTCATAATAAAGAACAAAATCCTGTCATTTATGGCAACAAGCATGCAAGTGGAGGGCATTATGTTAGGTGAAATAAGCCTGGCAGAGAAACATAAACACCACATAACTACATGTTCTCACTTATGTATGGAAGTTAAAATTTTTAATCTCGTAGAAGTAGATAACGGTAGAGTTCTGGTTACCATATCCTAGAAAGAGTAGGAGAAAGAAGAGTATAAGAAGAATGTGGTTAATACGTACAAAATTACAGCTGGAGAGAAGGAAGAAGTTCTAGTTCTCTACAGCACTATTGGGTGACTGTAGTTAACGGGAACTTATTTTATGTTTTCAAATAACTAAAATAAAAGAATATTTGAATATTCTCACTGCAAAGAAATAATACATGATTTAGGTAATGGATATGATAATGACTGACTTGATCTTTACGCGTTGCATAAATATATCAAAATATCACTCTGTACCCCATAACATGTACATCTATTATATGTCAATTAAAATAAATTCAAAAGAGAAAAAATGAGGTAAAGGTAAATATACAGAATTTAATTACTTTTTCTTCTATAAAACCCAAGAGTCAGTACCAAGAAGAGTCAATTTATTAGTTTTCTAAAATAAAAAAGACCAAAAAAGAGTAATATCCAAGAAAACGTTGAAAACGAAACACAACATTTAGTAAGAATAGAAAACTTGGGCACTGTATCACCCTGTTCCTAGATACTGATTTACTGACGGCCATTTAAATAGAATTTTATACCATCTAATTCATATATACTCCCAAAATTCAAAATTACGTTTTACCTACAATAAATGAGATAACATGTGTAAATTATATGGTACTCTGCCTAACACACGTTAATAACTCAATACATGTTAGCAATAAACTTTTAGTATAGTACTAAATAGTACTTTTAGTATAGTACTAAATAGTATGGTACTAAGTAGTACCTTTTTAGTATAGTACTAAATAGTATAGTACTAAATAGTACTTTTAGTATAGTAGTGAATAGTACTAAATTTACTAAATTTAGTCAAAGTACTAATTTCTCACATTGCAATTTCCTTCAAAGACATGAAAACAACCTTTCTAATGAATCCTTGTTCATCAAGATACCTTTTGAATTTATTCTATTTGTTTCATTCAGTATATTATCTGTGTATACCGATATTACACTCTTTTTGTTTTTGAGATGGAATCTCATTCTGTTACTCATGCTGGAGTGAGGCGGCATTATCTCCGTTCACTGCAACCTCCACCTCCCAGGTTCAAGCGATTCTCCTGTCTCAGCCCCCCAAGTAGCTAGGACTATGGGTGCACACCACCATGCCTGGCTAATTTTTGTATTTTTAGTAGAGTCAGGGTTTCACCCTGTTGTCCAGGCTGGTCTCGAACTCCTGACCTCAGGTGATCCACCCACCATGGCCTCCCAAAGTGCTTGGATTACAGGCGTAAGCCACTGCACCCAGCCTGATACTTCACTCTTGGATTTTGAACACTGAATATCTTTTTGAAAGGTTGCACCTCTTTACCTCTTTGTGCTTCAGAAATTATTTTCCTTCAAGTGTTATAAGAGTCTAATGAAGAATGAAGGTCATGTTTTATCACTTTTGTCCTTAAAGATTTCAGACATGCTGAAACTGATTGAAGTATCATTTCCTACCAGATAGATTAATTATCTCTAGTTGTAGGAGTGGATACATCTTTAATGGTATATTTTGGGTTATTGTCGTATTTTTGATGCAGTATTCTATAAATAATTTATTAAACCTGGCATCCTTGGGTGAGCATAGATTTTTCAACTTTGGTGTTATATTGTGTTTGCTTTTGAAAACTGCTTTTGAGGCTGGGTATGGTGGCTCTTGCCGTAATCCCAGCACTTTGGGAGGCCAAGGTGGGCGGATTACCTCAGGTCAGGAGTTCAAGACCAGCCTGGTCAACATGGAAAAACCACATCTCTACTAAAAGCACAAAATTAGCCAGGCATGGTAGTGCATGCTTGTAGTCCTAACCACTCGGGAGGCTGAGGCACGAGAATCAGCTGAACCTGGGAGGCGAAGGTTGCTAGGTTGCTGTGAGCCAAGTTCACACCATTGCACTCCAGCCTAGGTGAAAAGAGCAAAACTCTGTCTCGAAAAAAAGAAACCCACAAAAAACTGCTTTTGAATGGAGTTGTAAAAACAATTTTTTATGAAAAAAATTAGCAAGTGCATAAGTTCATAATAGAAAAACCAATAATATTCCAGGCACAAGTTAGTACTAAAAAAAATTATGTTGAATATTCTGTAATACAACATGCTTTTTCCCTTCAAGAACAATTTGTGTTTTACTGAGAAGACTCACTGTTTATGGTAGACATTAGACTACAGATGAATATGTACTTTAAACATTCTTAGTTGCTTTCTTAATTTTATATCTGCTGCTTTATGCTTCTGTTTATTTTCATTCTTTCCAATGTCCACATTCTAGTAAATTTGAATATTTTAATCCAAGTTTATATACTATTTAATATTGCTTGTATACTTTCGTATTTTTAAGACTCAAAAAGGTTTACAGAAAGAAGAAAAAGAGATCAACATGTTATTAATCATTTAAAGATCATTTTAAAATCTTTGACCTTTATATTTTAATGAATAAAATGTTAGTAGTTATTAGTATAAAATAATTTATGTCTTTTGGACTTAGCATCCAGCATTTCTTTTTCAATAAAGAAAATAATTATTCTCTTGCAATACACTATGTTTTTCTGGGTTTTGAAAAATGATGTTTCGTAATATGAGAAAGCCATTTACACTTGGGGGAGGGGGGAGGCACAGCATTAGGAGATATACCTAATGCTAAATGACGAGTTAATGGGTGCAGGAAATCAACATGGCACATGGATACATATGTAACAAACCTGCACATTGTGCACATGTACCCTAAAACTTAAAGTATAATAAAAAAAAAGATCTACAAAGGCAAATGGAATGGTACTAAATTATTTACATAATAATGTTTAGATGGTGGCCCTTATAACATTCTTTCTATACTTCCTACAGAGTTGGGGATATGCAATCCTAGAATATTTCTGGGAGCTAATCCTTTAGCTTGATGAATAAAACAAGACTTTTAAATATGATTAAACTTCCAAATTATCCAGGTAATGGGCCTGTCTTTTAAATCAATGGATATGGAGCATAATGAGTTATCCCCTGTTCATTGGGTAGTAAGTTCTCATTCTTAAACTATAATACTCAATATGTCCTTTAATTTTTAATTTTTGATAGTCACATCATTATCCCCAGGTATTTTAGCTTCTATCTTAAATTCTAAAATAATGTTGAAACAGGAGAAAGTATTCTTTATTACCATATGTATTAAACACCATGGTTTTCAAATTTAACTGCAAATATATCTTTTCATTGCTTCTTGATGACACCCTTCACTCTATCCATATTGTCACTACCAAGTGGTGATTACTTTTCAGGTTCACATACTTGTTCTTTGGAAAAATATCTGTGCCTTATAAAGAATATGATTGTTGGCATTCAAAAGCCAGTGAAGTATACATTATTAGCCTGTTGCCTAACTCATTTCTTTAAAACTACACTAATTACCCACATACTCATGTTTTTATTTCCTTATTTCTGGAGAAAACAAATACTGCTCACACGATATTTGTAAGAGAGAAAAAAGTCTTTACTTGAAAAGTGCTGTCATTGTAGTATTTACTTATTGTATCAACTTCTTTATAAACTGCTTATACACTTTTTATTCTGAGAGAAATAAAAAAGCTAAAAGTGAAATGAGTTTTTCTACTCTCCATATTATAAGCACCCATCTTGGTAATTTAGGGTCTTTATAGTTAGGGTAAGTTGTGTCATACCGAGGTTACAAAATAAAAAGTATTTTGTCTGTTTGGGCCTTTCCTTATTCAGTAATACTGTCAGTTTGGCTTTTTTTGTAGGTCAACTTATTGATCTCAGTATTCTGAAATAATATGTTTACTATCTTTTGATAAGCATTTAAAATATTAGATTTATTGTTACTCTTCTGCCTTTATTGGGCTGGAAGAA
>NW_026656199.1:0-6041 GCF_009828535.3 Hylobates moloch
CTCACTCTTTTGCCCAGGCTGGAGTGCAGTGGTGCAATCTCGGCTCATTGCACCCTCTGCCTCCCGGATTCAAGTGAGTCTCATGCCTCAGCCTCCCGAGTAGCTGTGATTATAGGTGCGAGCCGCAACACCTGGTTAATTTTTGTCTTTTTAGTAGAGGCAGGGTTTCACCATGTTGCCCAGGCTGGTCTCGAGCTCCTAGACTCAAGCAATCCATTTGTCTCGGCCTCCCAAAGTGCTGGGATTACAAGCTTTAGCCACCGCAGTCAGCTGAGGATTGATTTTAATTGGAAAAGATATTTTACGATACAGTCTGAGAAAACAGGTTCTAAGAAGTTTAATACAATGATCACATAATTTCTGAAATAAATTACATAATTTCTTCTTTAATTTTTAACTTTTTAAATAATTTTGATACATTTGTACATACTTATGAGGTACATGTGAAATTTTGTTACATGCCTAGAATTTGTAATCATCAAGTCAAGGTATTTAGGGTAACTATCACCTGAGTATTTATCATTTCTCTGTGTTAGGTACATTTCAGCTCCTCTCGTCTAGCTATTCTGAAAAACACAATGCATTGTTGTTAGCTATAGTCACCTTACTATGCTATCAAACACTAGAACTTATTCCTTCTATTTAACTGTGTGTTTGTATCAATTAATAAGCCTCTCTTCATCCCTCCCCTCCTGCCTATACAGCCTTCCCGGTCTCTGGTGTCTATTATTCTACTCTCTACCTCCATGAGATCAACTTTTTTAGCTCCCATATATGAATGAGAATATGTACTATTTGTCTTTTTGTGCCTGGTTTATTTTACTTAAGATAATGACTTCCAGTTCCATCCATGTTGCTGCAAATGATAGGATTTCATTCCTTTTTATGACCCAGTAGTATTCCATGGTTTATATGTACCACGTTTTCTTTATCCATTCATCTGTGGATGGACACTTAGGTTGATTCCATATCTTTGCTATTGTGAATAGTGCTGCAATAAACATGGGAGTGCATGTATCCCTTTGATATATTAATTTCTATTCCTTTAGGTAAATACCCAGTAGTGGTATTGCCAATTTCTATACATAAGTTTTACCAAAGTCTAAATATTTTTTAGTACTAGAAAACAGTCCAATTATGTTGAAAAGAATCAGTGTCCGCAATATATACTGCAACTAGTTAGGAGATGCTCTTTTTTTCCCAGTTGATGACACATGTTAGTGATTAATATTGAGAATAGCTGGAAAATAATGCTTAATTTTAAGCATGTGGGAAAAATGGTGTTCTTAGGCAGATTCATTTTAAGAGAGAATACATGTAAGAATTGAGAACCTGAAAGTGGATTCATTGCTACTCTTCCTACTCACGTGCTTCTTGAAAAGAATTTGTGTAACAGTAGCCTAGTGTGAAGACCACTGTTCTAGTCTGTCTCCTGCAAGATTGTTCCAGAACAATATATTTTTGTAATTGTTGGAATAACCCATTTATTGTAGTTTATGTTCACAACCGTGCAATGATTTTTTTGTTTTGTTGATAAATACATATTTTGACTAAACTTGTTTTGTCCAGTTTGGGAGCCACAATCACATGTGGCTATTTAACATTTAAAATGTAGCTAGTACAAACAGATATGCTGTAAATATAAAATACATACTGGATTTCAAGGACAGGACAAACATAAATAAAGTATTTCACTAATATTTTATGTTAATTACATGTTGAAATAATATTTTGATGATATAGAATTAAATAGTACATTTCACTAAAATTGATTTTACCTGATTTTTAAACTTTAAAAAAATGTTGCAACATGAAAATTTAAAATTACTTGTGAAGCTCACATTGTATATATTATATGACAGTGCTGGTCTAAAGTTTATATTGGAAATCTCTCTAAGTTTCCCTAAAACCACTTCTATGGAAAAAATTGATTTTCCACTAATCTGGTTCAGTATATTGCTATTCTGATGTAATGTTTGCCTTTTACTAGTTTTTGGGTTTCCATATTGGGGGATTTTTAGTAGTAAGCAAGAAAAAGTTAAAAAAGTAATATTCCAGTAAGAATATTGGAAAAAACAGTCTATTAGTACCTAGACACTTTCCCATATGAACTTTGAAAGGCTTCTTGGTGGTTACATGTGAAGCTTTTCAGACTCTTCATAATTCTAGTGGTGAATAATGCATTCGATTGAAGACATGAAGTATTTAATCACATCTGACTTTTTTTTTTCTTTTTGAGATGGAGTTTTGCTCTTGTTGCTCAGGCTGGAGTGCAATGGTATGATCTCAGATCACAGCAACTTCCGCCTCCCGGGTTCAAGCGATTCTCCTGCCTCAGTCTCCCTAGTAGCTGGGATTACAGGCATGCACCACCACACCCAGCTAATTTTTTGTATTTTTAGTAGAGACGGGGTTTCTCCGTGTTGGTCAGGCTAGTCTCGAACTCCCGACCTCAGGTGATCTGCCTGCCTTGGCCTCCCAAAGTGCTGGGATCACAGGCGTGAGCCGCCACCCCCATCCACATCTGAAACTTTTTTATGTAATTATTTTTATGTAACATTAAGAGAAAAATACACTTCCAGATAAACTATGATGTAATGCTTTCATATTCATAGAATTCTAATTTTATACTTACTAATGAGCTCTTTTAGACTTATTTAGATATATATTTTTATTATGTATCATGATATAACAATAGCTGTGACCAAATTTGAGCATAAACAGACAATGTCTACCCCTATTCAACCGCCTTCTGGCCCACAGTGACTGTAAAATGCCATTGATTATAAGATCCATTCTGATTTCAGTGACGTGAAGTGTGATAAAAAAAATATACATCCTAGAATTGATTAAATACACCAAGTCATTTATCAAGAGAAAAGGATCATGGAGGACAGAAAGTCAAACTCGAAGACATTGGCCTAATGAAAACACCTTTTCTATATATTATCGTATTTACAAAACTTAAAATGTGATTCTCTTTAAAATTTTATCAGAGTCCTCTTAAATAACATTTCATTATACATCTCATCATAATTGGTATTTCATGGTTTTCCTGGCATTCTGTTCTTTGTTTCCTGGTTTGGAAGTAGGAGGGCTAGGGAAGAATGGTGACATGTGGGGCCAGGGCTGGGACAGACCGAATCTCTCCAGACTGAAAAGGTCTAGTACCTCCATTGGGAGAACTGCTTAGCACAGTCTTGTGTGAAGCTGTGACTTCAATGACTCTGTTTTTCTTCATAAGTAGGCTGACAGATGGAGTTCTCCTCGTCAAGGCTTAGTTTAGTCTTAACATAATCAGTATATGCTTTCTTGACTGAAGGGTCTAAGAAGGGAAGGAATGAAGATTGAGCAGCTTCTCTAGTTTTTGTTTTATATTATATTCGGGAGGTCAGCAGGATGCATCAAAATTTCACAGGAAGTACATTATCTCAAGAATCAATAAAATGAAAACGAGATTTGTCAACCAGGAATTATGGCACATCCCTGATTCTAATGATACTCTTGATGATATGAGATTTACAAGAAGTAAAAAAGTGAATGTTTTTTTTTTTTTTTGCAACGAGAAAAATAAGAGAACCAATGACTTGTTTTCTCTCTTGTCCCTACAGTGAAACCTTACATTAAGACTTAGGTATTTCTTGAGGGTTTAGAAGCAAGGCCAACTTCATGAGCAAAAGGGGCTTTTGCACAGGGCCCCTTGCTTACAAAGGTTCCATACTTGGCTTACTGCTCTGCTGTCACCGTCTTGAAATTCTTAATAATTTTTGAAAACGGGGCCCCACGTTTTCATTTTGCACTAGGCCCCACCAATTATGTAGCTGATTCCATTCAAAAGGAGATACTTGCCAGTGAATAATTAACTCAAGATGCAAAATAAAATTAGAAGCATTCCTAATGTGCACTGAATTCTTGCTGTCAGCTCATAACATAGGATTCATAAGCTATTATTGCTGCTATTGTGTTGTTAGGAATCATAGCTGTAGAACAGGGGTAGTTAGTACGACTCAACAGTACCTTATACTGACTCCTCATTTTTCCGTGATACAACCTGGGGCATCTTCTGTGTTTCTATTTTCTCATCTATAAAATGTCTGTGACATTACACTTGCCCTGCTTAACCCCAGATAAGGCAATTGTTAGAATCAAATTGAAATTCCAGTGAAAGTACATTGTGACCTGCAACAGTTGAAACAGTAAAGGTTGAAACAGACGTAAAAGATGATTTATTCCTCTCTAGAGCTTGGAGCTGGGTGGCAAGCACCAGCCAGGGGCTCTAGGGATCTGAATTAGACTCAGTAATGAGGCTGCTCTGACCCATGAATATAGAGTAAATATTCCAGTGGGTACTAGAGCCGGGAAATCATGCCTTTGAAATTTCAAGAGTCCAACCAGGGCATCCCACTGCTGTCAAAAGGGCTGGGTTGAGGCACCTGGATGCAAATTGCAGAAATGCAAATAGGGTTAGAGGGTTTGGAAGAGAGAAGAGGAAATGCAGCTTGAAGAGATCCTCTGAGCCACTGGGGCATGGTCACAAGCACTTGTCTTGGACACCAGGACTGAGGAGGGAATGGTCAAGGGTGCCCACCATCTCAGACTAACAGAAGTTTTCCTGTTACCCAGAAGAGAATTGTATTCAGAGCTGCCATTACCTGAGTAAGGAAAGGACTCTTTTGTCTCTATTGTACGAGGGAACTCATTTTCTTGGTTGTAAAGGGGAATAGCTCATAATAGAGACCTTGGGGAAGTCAGGAAATACCAGATGGCTCCAAATGCAAGAATGCCTGTAGATGATTGCCTTCTGTAGTACATCCTGAGGGTCTTAAACAATTACAGCATCTTGCTATGAAATGCAATGGACAGAGGTGGAAGTAGCAGTTCACATGAGGCCACAGAAGATGCCAGTTGAAAGATGATTTACAAATAATCTTGGCAATGCTTTTTCTCACTGATGGGAGATGGCGAACAACAGTTTGCTTTATTTCACACTGTCCCTTCGGCATTGCTGGCAAAATGGCCAGTGTGCTCCTCCCTGTCTCTCAGCTCTGATCAGTTCCAGGGAATCTGCTTAATTTAACCTCACTGTATCTTTGTAGGGAACTTCTACTCTATCTTTACAGTAAATAGGCTGAATATATTGGTTACATCTTACCTAAATAAAGCTTTCCCAGGGGCACTTTGTTTTGCAAAAGTTTATTGGAAAATTTTTGTGTAAGTTGGATTATGGTTAAAATTATTGAGTGGAGCTTATTAAAAGGTTTTGTGCTGAATATCTTGAAAAACCACCAATTGCACCTGATATATATTTTTTTAATATGTAAGGCTCTTAGCTTGATTAGTGTAGGGTACACTCTTGGGATTTCTATGAGAGAGGAAGGTCAAAATCTTCAAGTAAGTAACTTTCCTATTGGTAAAGTGAGAATTATTAATTCACGGTTAATTTGAGCTTTGCTCTTAGATTTGTACATTGAATCCAGGGAACTCAAAAGCAGGACAGAAACACTTTTATTTTTCCTGCATCCCCCCAGGTAGATCCAAGTAGACAACTTTTTAACTTTCCTTTTTCTGTACTATATTTTGCCCTACTGAAATGTGGTCTCTTTTGCAAGTACATAAAACAAATCAAACTACTTAAATCCTCTAAAGAGAGTGTATGCATTCAGGCAATGATTCTATATCCTGAGATTTGTTCATATTCATGTAGGCAGAAAATTCCGGCATGACAACAAGGTATCCCTCTAAAATACGTATATGGAAAGCAATTAGTGTGACTTTGAGCTGGCAAAACACTCGGTGAATAGCAGAAAGAATATTTCTTGGTAAGAACTTATGGTAGAAGGTGATACAGAGAGAGAGAGAGAGAGAGGAAGGAAGAAAGGAAGGAAAGGAAAGGAAAAGGGAAAGGGAAAAGAAAAGAAAAGAAAGTGGCCAGGCACGTGTTGGCTCACACCTGTAATCCTGGCACTTTGGGAGGCCAAGGAGAGCGGATCATCAGAGATCAGGAGTTCGAGACCAGGCTAGCCAACATGGTGAAACCCCAT
>NW_026656200.1:0-6037 GCF_009828535.3 Hylobates moloch
GTAGGTTTGGTCTTTTCACATAGTCCCAAATTTCTTGGAGGCTTTGTTCATTTCTTTTTATTCTTTTTTCTCTAAACTTCCCTTCTCTCTTCATTTCATTCATTTCATCTTCCATCAGCGATACCCTTTCTTCCAGTTGATCGCATCTGCTACTGAGGCTTCTGCAATCTTTGCGTAGTTCTCGAAACTTGGCTTTCAGCTCCTCCATCTCCTTTAAGCCCTTCTCTCCATTGGTTATTCTAGTTATCCATTCTTCTAATTTTTTTCAAAGTTTTTAACTTCTTTGCTCTTGTTTTGAATTTCCTCTCATAGCTCAGAATAGTTTGATCGTCTGAAGCTTTCTTCTCTCAACTCGTCAAAGTCATCCTCCATCCAGCTTTGTTCCGTTGCTGGTGAGGAACTGCGTTCCTTTGGAGGAGGAGAGGTGCTCTGTTTTTTAGAGTTTCCAGTTTTTCTGCTCTGTTTTCCCCATCTTTGTGGTTTTATCTACTTTTTGTCTTTGGTGATGGTGATGTACAGATGGGTTTTTGGTGTTGAAGTCCTTTCTGTTTGTTAGTTTTCCTTCTACCAGACAGGACCCTCAGCTGCAGGTCTGTTGGAGTTTACTAGAGGTCCACTCCGGCCCCTGTTTGGCTGGGTGTCAGCAGCGGTGGCTGCAGAACAGCGGATTTTCGTGAGACCACAAATTCAGCTGTCTGATAGTTCCTCTGAAAGTTTTGTCTCAGAGGAGTACTCAGCTGAATGAGGTGTCAGTCTGACCCTACTGGGGGGGTGCCTCCCAGTTAGGCTGCTCAGGGGTGAGGGACCCACTCTAGGTGGCAGTCTGTCCGTTCTCAGATCTCCAGCTGCATGCTGGGAGAACCACTACTCTCTTCAAAGCTGTCAGTCAGACAGGGACATTTAAGTCTGTGGAGGTTCTTGCTGAGTTTTTGTTTGTCTGTGCCCTGCCCCCAGAGGTGGAGCCTACAGAGGCAGGCAGGCCTCCTTGAGCTGTGGTGGGCTCCACCCAGTTCGAGCTTCCTGGCTGCTTTGTTTACCTAAGCAAGCCTGGGAAATGGCGGGCGCCCCTCCCCCAGGCTCGCTGCCACCTTGCAGCTTTATCTCAGACTGCTGTGCTAGCAATCAGTGAGACTCCGTGGGCATAGGACCCTCCAAGCCCAGTGCGGGACACAATCTCCTGGTGTGCCGTTTTCCAAGCCCGTTGGAAAAGCGCAGTATTAGGATGGGACTGACCTGATATTCCAGGTGCCATCTGTTTCCCCTTTCTTTGACTAGGAAAGGGAACTCCCTGACCCCTTGCACTTCCCGAGTGAGGCAATCCCTCGCCCTGCTTTGGCTCGTGCACAGTGCGCTTCACCGACTGTCCGGCACCCACTCTTAGGCACTCCCTAGTGAGATGAAACCGGTACCTCAAGCAGAAATGCAGAAATCCCCTGTGTTCTGTGTCGCTGGGGCTGGGAGCTGGAGACCGGAGCTGTTCCTATTCAGCCATCTTGGCTCCACCCTCCTGGAAACACTCTTTTTGTGGAATCTGCCAGTGGACATTTGGAGAGCTTGAAGGCCTATGGTGAAAAATGGAATATCTTCAAGTAGAAACTACACAGAATCATTCTGTGAAAATTCTTTCTATTCTCTGCATTCATCTCACAGGGTTGAACCTTTCTTTTGACTGAGCAGTTTTGAAACACCCTTTTTTTGTAAACTGCAACTGGACGTTTGGAGCACTTTGAGGCCGATCATGGAAAAAGGAATATCTTGAAATAAAAACTACACTGAAGTAATCTGTGAAACTTCTTTATGAGCTGTGCATTCATCTCAGAGTGAGGAAACTTTCTTTTCATTCTGCAACTGTGAAACAGGCTTTTTGTAGAATCTGCATTTGGACATTTGGAGGGAATTGTGGCCTATGGTGAAAAAAGAAATGTCTTCCCACAAAAACTACATGGAAGCATTCTGTGAAACTTCTTTCTGATCTGTGCATTCAACTAAGAGAGTTGAACCTTACTTTTGATTGAGCAGTTTGGAAACACTCTATTTGTAGAATCTGCAAGTGGACATTTGGAGAACATTGAGGCCTATGGTGAGAAAAGAAATATCTTCCCATAAAAACTACAGAGAAGCATTCTCTGAAACTTTATTCTGTGAATTCATCTCACAGAGGTGAACCTATCTTTTGATGGCACACTTTTGGAACACTCTTTTTGTTGAATCTGCAAGTGGACATTTGGAGCGTTTGGAGGTCTATGGTTAGAAAGGAAATAACTTCAATTTAGAACTACACAGAAGCATTCTGTGAAACGTCATGCTGATCTGTGCATTCATGTAACAGAGTAGAACCTTTCTTTTGATTGACCGGTTTTCAAACACTCTTTTTGCAGAATCTGCAAGTGGACATTTGGAGCACTTTGGGGTCTATTGTGGAAAAAGGCATATCTTCATATAAAAACTACACAGAAGGATTCGGTGAATCCTTTCTCTGTGCTATGCATTCATCTCATGGAGATGAACTTATCTTTTCATGGAGCACTTTTGAAAAATTCTTTTTGTAGAATCTGCATGTGGACATTTGAGCGCTTTGAGGCCTATCGTGGAAAAGAGAATATCTTCCAATAAAAACTACACAGAATCATTCTGTGAAACTTTTTTCTGATCTCTGCATTCATCTAACAGAGCTGAACCTTTCTTTTGATTGAGTTGTTTTGAAACACTCTTTTTGTAGAATCTGCAATTGGACATTTGGAGAACATAGAGGCCTATGGTGAAAAACGAAATATCTTCCCATAAAAACTACACAGAAGCATTCTGTGAGACTTTTCACTGTTCTGTGCATTCATCTCACAGACATGAGCCTATATTTTGATGGAGCACTTTTGAAACACTCTTTTTGTTGAATCTGCATGTGGACATTTGGAGCGCTTTGAGGCCTATCGTCAAAAAAGTAATATCTTCAAATAAAAACCACACAGAAGCATTCTGTGAAACTTCTTTCTGATGTGTACATTCATCTAACAGAGTTGAACCTTTGTTTTGATTGAGCTGTTTTGAAAAACTCTTTTTGTAGAATCTGCAAGTGGACATTTGGAGAACATAGAGTCCTACGGTGAATAACCAAATATTTCCCCATAAAAACTACAAAGAAGCGTTCTGTGAAACTTCTTTCTATTGTGTTCATTCATCTCACAGAGTAGAACCTTTCTTTTGATTGAGTAGTTTGGAAACACTCTTTTTGTAGGATCTGCAAGTGGACATTTGGAGATCTTGGAGGCCTACGGTGAAAAAAGAAATATCTTCAAGTAAAAACTACACAGAATAATTCTGTGAAAATTCTTTCAGTTCTCTACATTCATCTCACAGAGTTGAACATTTCTTTTGATTGAGCAGTTTTGAATCACTCTTTTTGTGTAAACTGCAAGTGGACATTTGGAGCGCTTTGAGGTCTATCATGGAAAAAGGAATACCTTGAAATAAAAATTACACAGAAGTAATCTGTGAAACATCTATATGAAGTGTGCATTCGTCTACAGAGAGTGGAACCTTTGTTTTGATTGTGCAACTTTGAAAAAGGCTTTTTGTAGAATCTGCAATTGGACATTTGGTGGGAATTGAGGCCAATGATTAAAAAAGAAATATCTTCCAATAAAAACTACATGGAAGCATTCTGTGAAACTTCTTTCTGATTTTTGCATTCATCTAACAGACTTGAACCTTACTTTCGATTGAGCAGTTTTGAAACACTCCTTTTGTAGAATCTGCAAGTGGACATTTGGAGAACATTGAGGCCAATAGTGAAAAACGAAATATCTTCCCATAAAAACTACACAGAAGCATTCTGTGAGACTTTTCTCTGTTCTGTGCATTCGTCTCACAGAGATGAGCCTATCTTTTGATGGAGAACTTTTGAAACACTCTTTTTGTAGAATCTGCATATGGACATTTACAGCGCTGTGTGCCCCATCGTGGAAAAAAGAATATCTTCAAATATAAACTACACAGAAGCATTCTGTGAAACTTCTTTCTGATATGTGCATTCATCTAACAGAGTTGAACCTTTCTTTTGATTGAGCTGTTTTGAAACACTCTTTTTGTAGAATCTGCAAGTGGAAATTTGGAGAACATTGAGGCCTATGGTGAAAAGCTAAATATCTTCCCATAGAAACTACACAGAAGCATTCTGTGAAACTTCTTTCTATTCTGTGCATTCATCTCACAGAGTAGAACCTTTCTTTTGACTGAGAAGTTTGGAAACACTCTTTTGGTAGGATCTGCAAGTGGACATTTGGAGACCTTGGAGGCCTATGGTGAAAAAAGAAATATCTTCAAGTAAAAACTACACAGAATAATTCTGTGAAAATTCTTTCTATTCTCTGCATTCATCTCACAGAGTTGAAACTGTCTTTTGATTGAGAATTTTGAAACACTATTTTTGTGTAAACTGCAAGTGGACATTTGGAGCGCTTTGAGGTCTATCTTGAAAAAAGGACTATCTTGAAATTAAAAATACACAGAAGTAATCTGTGAGACTTCTTTATGAACTGTGCATTCTTCTAACAGAGTTGAACCTTTCTTTTGATTGAGCTGTTTTGAAACTCTCTTTTCATAGAATCTGCAAGTGGACATTTGGAGAACATTGAGGCCTATGGTGAAAAATGAAATATCTTCCCATAAAAACTACACAGAAGCATTCTGTGAAACTTCTTTCTATTCTGTGCATTCATCTCACAGAGTAGAACCTTTCTTTTGATTGAGCAGTTTTGAAACACATTTTCTAGGGTCGGCAAGTGGACATTTGGAGAGCATGTAGGCCAAGGGTGAAAAAAGAAATAGCTTCAAGTAAAAACTACACAGAAGCATTCTGTGAAACTTCTTTCTGAACTGTGCATTCATCTGACAGACTTGAACCTTACTTTTGATTGAGCAGTTTTGAAACACTCTTTTTGTACAATCTGCATGTGGACCTTCGGAGCACTTTGAGGCCTATGGTGGAAAAAGGAATATCTTCAAATAAAACTACACGGAAGCATTCTGTGAAACTTCTTTCTGATCTGTGCATTCATCTAACAGACTTGAACCTTACCTTTGTTCGAACAGTTTTGAAACACTCTTTTTGTAGAATCTGCTAGTGTACATTTGGTGAATATTGAGGCCAATAGTGAAAAACGAAATATCTTCCCCTGAAAACTACACAGAAGCATTCTGTGAAACTTTTCTCTGTTCTGTGTATTCGTTTCACAGAGATGAACCTATCTTTTGATTGAGCACTTTGAAACACTCTTTTTGTAGAATCTGCAAGCGGACACTTGGAGTGATTTGAGGCCTATCGTGGAAAAAGGCATATCTTCAACTAAAAACTACAAAGAAGCATTCTGTGAAAATTCTTCCTGATCTGTGCATTCAAGTAACAGAGTTGAAACTTTCTTTTGATTGAGCAGTTTTGAAACACTCTTTTTGTAGAATCTGCAAGTGGACATTTGGAGAACACTGAGGCCTATGGTGAAAAACGAAATCTCTTCCCATAAAAACTACACAGAAGCATTCTGTGAGACTTTTCTCTGTTCTGTGCATTCGTCTCACAGAGATGAGGCTATCTTTTGATGGAAAATTTTTGAAACACTCTTTTTGAGAATCTGCAAATGGACATTTACAGCGCTTTGTGGCCCATCGTGGAAAAAGGAATACCTACAAAATAAAATAAACGGAAGCATTCAGTGAAATTTCTTTCTGATATGTGCATTCATCTAACAGATTAGAACCTTTCTTTTGATTGAGCTGTTTTAAAACACTCTTTTTGTAGAATCTGCAAGTGGACATTTGGAGAACTTTGAGGCCTACGGTGAAAAACTAAATATCTTCCCATAAAAACTACACAGAAGCATTCTGTGAAACTTCTTTCTATTCTGTGCATTCATCTCACAGAGTAGAACCTTTCTTTTGATTTAGCAGTTTTGAAACACTCTTTTTGTAGCATCTGCAAGTGGACATTTGGAGTCCTTGGAGGCCTATGGTGAAAAAAGAAATATCTTCAACTAAAAACTACACA
>NW_026656201.1:0-6036 GCF_009828535.3 Hylobates moloch
TTTATGTTTATATTTGTAAGATATATTCACATATGGTTTTCTTGTGATATCTTCGTCTAGTTTGGGTGTTTAGGTTTCTTAGAATAAGTTGGATAGCGTTTCCTCCTCTCCTATTTTTTGAAGAGTTTATGAAGAATTGGTGGTAATTATTCTCTAAATGTTTGGTAGAATTTGCCAGTGAAGCCATCTGCTCTTAGAGTTTGCTTTGTGGAAAGTTTTTTCGTTACTAAGTCAATCTCTTTATTTATTATAGGTCTATTTCACTCTTCCCATTTTAGTTTCAGTAGTTTGTGTTTTTTTTTTTTAGAAATTTGTCCATTTTATCTAGATTATCTAATTTGTTGGCATATAATTTTTCATCATAATCACTTATAATCTTTTTTACTTCTATAAGGTTGGTAGTTCTCTATTTCCTGACTATAATAATTTGAGTCCCCCTTCTCACTCACACTCTTGCTCTTGGACACTCTCACTTTTGCACTCTTGATCTCTCACTCGCACTATCTCGTTCTTGCTCTTTTTTTTTTGACAATTTTTTTAGTTAGGCTACCTAAAGATATTTCTATGTTTTTTATCTTTTTTGTCTTTTTTAATCTTTTCAAAGAACCAGCTTTTGCTTTTGTTAATTTTTCTCTATTTCTAGTCTTTATTACTTTCTGCTCACACAAAGCTGGAAGATTAGCTGGAGATAAGAGCTTAGGTCCTTTCTGTTCTTTCCTAAGCATACATACAGCTGTGAGTATACATAAAGCCATATGCGTGTAGTTGGCCTTCTGGGTTCCCAGGAATATGTCACAATTTTTCAAAGCCCCCACTTTTCTTTTAACACTTTGTTAGCGTATTGTTTGGCTCAACTGCTATCCACTGCCTTGGATAGCCACATGTTCAACAACTGCCTCTGATTGTTTTCAACAAACACCACTGGGGAAAAGGCTGTTTACACCAAAGGAGCTCTGTGTCAAGTCAAATAAAGACAGCCTTGTGAGAGGAGTCTTCCAGGGAACCACTAGACAAGTCAAATAACAACAATTATTTGGGAATGGAGCTTTGCTGGAGTTCCAACCCCATTCTGTTCCATTCAGTAGCTACTAGGTACTGGTTTCCACTGTAATTGCTAGATGTTTGTTTCTTTCTTTTTTTCTCTCTCTCTCTCCTTTTTTTTAATGATAGAGTCTCGCTCTGTTGCCCAGGCTGGAGTGCAGTGGCATGATCTTGGCTCACTGCAACCTCCGCCTCCCGGGTTCAAGCAATTCTCCTGTCTCAGCCTCACGAGTAGCTGGGATTACAGGTGTGCACCACCACGCCCTGCTATTTTTTTATGTGTGTATTTTTAGTAGATACAGGGTTTCACCATGTTGGCCAGGCTGGTTAAGAACTCCTGACCTCAAGTGTTCTGCCCACTTCAGCCTCCCAAAGTGCTAGGATTACAGGCATGAGCCACCGCACCCGGCCTAGATGTTGGTTTTTAAGGCTACTGTGAAACTGGGGAGGGGGGTGGGAATAGGGCAATTTAAAATGCCACAGAGCTTACTGGTTTTACTGAGATTCAGCCATTTTATTAAATAAATGCTACCTGAATTGCTGTAAGCTGTTGGTTAATTTCCAGAGTTCTAAAGTTGATTCTGATGACTTTAGTCAGTGTTCCTGTTGCTTTTATAGAGGAGAGCATTTTTAGAAGTTCTTACTCTGCCATTTTTACTACATCCCCTCCCAGTATGGCTTCTTGCATGGGAAAATGATTCAGTAAAAACTAAGCTTGACATCAAACAGTGTACTAGATTTGGCAAGAAATTGACATAGTTAATATACAAATCTATATGAAAGGTATGAAATTACAAAAATGAGCAATGGACATGAAAGGATTAATCACCGAAGAGAAAATACAGCTTGATGTTAAAGTCTGAAAAAGAAGGTTCAACCTCAAGGAAATTAAAATTAAAACAATGAGATACCATTTTTCACTATCAAATCAATAAAGATTATTATACTTATTATGATTCACAATATTGGCAAAGATGCAGTGAAATAAACATTTAAACACTATTGGTCAGAAATATAAATTGGTGTTTTCTTTCAGGAATTTAATGTGGCAATAATATGAAGTCTTTTAAAAATACCATGTGGCCAAACAATTTCATTTCTAGGTATCTGTCCTGAGAAAAAAGTATAGTTGGATGAAAATTTATATAAAAAAGATAACCATTGCAGCATTATATGTAATAGTAAAAAATTGGAATTAAACTAAATGTCCAACAATAGTAGAATGGTTAAATAATTTATATTATATCCACCTTAGTTTTTTTAGTCATTAAAAATACTGTTTTAGAAGAATATTTAGTGGCATTGAATATTACTATATAGTGCTAAGCAAAAAAATAAAGATTTAGTACACAGTGTGATACAAATTTTAGGAGAAAAAGGAAGAAAAAACTGCAGAAGAATATATCAACTTGTTAACAGTTTATTTCTGGGTACGTAGGATACAAGAGGTTTTATTTTCTCATTCATACTTTTCCATTCTCTCCAAATTATATCCATTAAGGCTTTATTACTTTATAATAAGGGATGTGGCAATGTATATAAAAGTAATGATCTGACATTTGTATGCAAGATAGGTAAGAAGCAGCAGCAAGTTAGAGTGGTAGTGGGAATGGGAGGGAAAAAGCAAATCCGAAAGACGTTTTATAAGAAGAAACTCTAGGATACGAAACAGATGCAGCAGATAGAGGATTTTCAGCATAATGAAAACTAGGATAGATAAGAAGAATCCTACTTGATAGGGGAAAGAAGATGTTCAGTTTTGGACAAAATTGAGGATGATTCATATCTGAGGGCTATTTCTTTATAGGTAGTTGGAAATACAGATGAAGTTCATTTTCTTTCATTTTAGTATGTCTTTGAAAATTATGTAGGCTTTTTTCAGATTAGTGATAATTAAGGTTTTTCACTCTTTGAAATTAGAGAGGTTTTGCTTATTATGTTCTGTATTTATTATATTACTGCTTCACTTTTCTTGAATGTTACCTTATAAAATAACTGATTATCAAATGTTAGCCTGACTTCATCTTGTTTTGCCTTGGACTGGCTCAGAGATCTCATGTTTCCACTGTTATTACACTATTATTACTCTCAGTTGTTCTTGTTGCTGTCAAAAACTATTATGTTTGAAGAAGTATAATTACTACCTGAGCAATATTTGCTTTTTAATACTGTTTTCTATGAATTTTAGGCAATGAATATTTTGACTTCAGTGCTGCTTCTATATGCAAAAGAGGAAGAAGCTTTTTGGCTTCTGGTTGCTGTATGTGAACGAATGTTGCCTGATTATTTTAATCGTCGAATTATTGGTAAAAGAAAAACCACACACACACATATGCATACACACACAAAGATGTATATTTCTTTTCTAAACAATTTCAATGTCTCTTGTCTAATTAGTAATAAATTAGAAGGACTGATGAATTATGTTGTGGTATAAAATACAAGCAATATCAAAATGTCACATTCACTGACATTCTCAAAAGAAGAGCTTTTTGTACTGAATGTATAGTTGGAAAGATTATTTAATATGTTGCTTTTAAAAATAAAATACCTGGTCTGTTTCTTAACAAAAATAGAAGCATTAAGTTTATAAACTCTGTTGCTAAAACAATGGTGATCTCAAGTATCCACAGCTACTGGTGATTTTTTGTAGTTTCTTGATGGGAGGGAGATTTCAATCAGCTTAAAATCTCCTCATTTGTATGAATTATATAGATATTTGCAAGATTTCAAAGAAGGATCGAGTTCTTAGTTTGTTAATTGTATAATTTTTATTTTATTTTATTTTATTGAGACGGAGTCGCTCTGTTGCCCAGGCTGGAGTGCGGCCACAGCTCACTGCAAGCTCCGCCTCCCAGGTTCACGCCATTCTCCTGCCTCAGCCTCCCGAGTAGCTGGGACTACAGGCGCCCGCCACCACACCCGGCTAATTTTTTTTTTTTTTTTTAGACGGGGTTTCACTGTGTTAGCCAGGATGGTCTCAATCTCCTGACCTCGTGATCCACCCGCCTCGGCCTCCCAAAGTGCTGGGATTACAGGCGTGAGCCACCGTGCCTGGCCAATATTTTCTTTAGTCATCAAATATTTACAGATCTGTGACCCCTTACCTTAAAACTTATGAATGGTCTCTTCTTTGTACTGTAATAGGCTTTCAGGATTGTGATTAGGTCATTGATTGTACTGTCTTTCATTATAATTATTTGTGTATTTATCTTGAGTTGTGCTAGATATTAAACTCTCTGAACATGAGACTATTTCATTAATTGGTATAGCTCTTATAATACCTAGTACAGGTCTGCATATAATAAAGACTCAATAAATAACTCTTCAAATGAATTTGAATTGCGTTTCTGAAGTACATGACACTACTAGCAGTTATACAAAATACAGAAGAGGTTCTGAAAGAGTTCATAATTTAAGGAAGAAGAATGAGATACATAGCATGCTAATAGAAGTGGGGAGGTATAGAAACAAGTCCTTTTGAAAAATGTTTTTTTTAAACTTCTTTTGATATTCTCTAGGTGCCTTGGTGGATCAGGCAGTCTTTGAAGAACTTATCAGGGATCACCTTCCTCAGCTGACAGAACACATGACTGATATGACATTCTTTTCCTCAGTTTCTCTCTCTTGGTTTCTCACACTTTTTATTAGTGTGCTACCTATTGAAAGTGCAGTGAATGTGGTGGACTGTTTCTTCTATGATGGAATAAAGGCCATTTTGCAACTGGGATTGGCAATACTTGACTATAATTTAGACAAACTGCTGACTTGTAAAGATGATGCTGAAGCTGTGACAGCTTTAAACAGGTATTGTAAGAACGATAACATTTAAATCTGGAGGAGATTTGAGAGATGATGTTGTTCAATCCCCTATTTTACAGAGGAAACTGAGCCCTAGAAATTTCAGTTTGTCTGAGATTACAAAACCACTTGAATGAAAGAGCTACACCTAAAGTCCAGTCCTCTATCTCCAGAAAAAATATAGCAAGAATAAATCACTTTGAAGTGAACCACTAAATTATGTACACATTTACACTAATATTGTTGATTCAGTATGCTAGGACTTTCATATTCCCAGTTTGAGCTATAAAGTGTCTATGTAGAATTAGTTCAAGCAGGAAAAGGGTAGTTGATAATGTTAAATATCCAATGGCCGGGAAGTTATTCTGGTTTCTATGTGGTTTCAGGTGGGCCGAACTTTATTTTCCTAGTAGCTTCTGTGTGAATGCTATTTTGTATTGGAGCACATGTGTTGTATGTATGTGTATGTGTGTATGCACACATTTGTATATGCTAAATGAATAAATTTGAATGGGCAACTATCATAATGCCACATGAAATGCCATTATGTACAGAATAAAATACAAACATCTTACTCTGGCATTCAGAACTCTGTGGTATGGGCTCAGTGTACCTTTCTTCACTTATTTCCCCCTATCTGCTTCTACATACCCTATATTCCACTCTTACTGGGCTGTGTGGTATTTGCCAAGTACTCTCTGTTTGCTTCCTTCAAAACCCCAAAATGATTCCTTCACTATCCCATTTCCCTCACCCATGCCCTCCTAATGCTCAACCGTCTTCAAACTCCACTTCTTGACCGGGTGCGGTGGCTCATGCCTGTAATCCCAGCACTTTGGGAGGCCGAGGCAGGCGGATCACCTGAGGTCAGGAGTTCAAGACCAGCCTGGCCAACATGGCAAAACTTCGTCTCAACTAAAAATACAAAAATTAGCCAGATATGGTGGTGGGCACCTGTAATCCCAGCTACTTGGGAGGCCGAGGCAGGAGAATTGTTTGAAATCAGGAGGCGGAGGTTGTAGTGAGCCAAGATTGCGCCATTGCATTCCAGCCTGGATGACAGAGCGAGACTCCATCTCAAAAACAAAAAACAAGTTTCACTTCTTCATAAGACCTTCCCTTGTCCTCTCAGTTGAAAGTAACCTCTAACTAACTAGGGAGAAATTAGGTGTCATTTCTCTGCTTTAATAATGG
>NW_026656202.1:0-6035 GCF_009828535.3 Hylobates moloch
GGGAGGGAGGGAAGGGAAGGGGGGGAGGGAAGGAGCAGTTGAAGTTAATTTTAATACTATGTTTTTATTCAATATATCTAAGTGATGAGGCATTTCCCTAGAAGGGTGAGAAGCGTGTTCCCATCAGCAGAAACCTCCCTCACGTGCCTGGCAAGGCAAGGGAGCTGCAGAGACCCCCCGCAAGAGATGGTGAAGGGGAGGGGCCGGGGGGCTGCAGGCCAGAGAACTCCAGAGCTGGATCACTAGCAAACTACATGCAAGTCAGAATAAGCTATCCTGAGGCACACACCAGTGACTGGCCTTCTTAAACAGGAAACGTTTGCATCCATTCAAAACCAGGAAAACACAGGCAACCTCGGCATTGAATTCCCATCCTCCAATTTCTTCTACTGCCTCAAATAATATATTTTAAAACATTTCAGCCAATTACACTAAGCGCTTTTCCTTTGTATAAATTCTAATGAGCTTTTTGCGTGAGAGAGAAGCAGGCATTCAGAAACACCTCCATATGGGTCCTGGCAGAGATTGCTGCCACGAGACGCCGCCGCCTGGCTGCAGAGGCCGCTTAATTCTTGGACAGCTGAAATCACTAAAGTTCGTCCTGCCCCCAACACACCCACCGCCCACCAGCGAACAACTCCCGGGCATGGTGCAGGGGTCTCCACACTGAGACAGGGGTTTCCCGGAAACAAGCCCTCCCGTTCGGTCACAACCAATGCGAAGTCACCAGCACAGACTACGGGTAACAGTGCAGAGTGAACCCCAACCTTTCGCGGCTTCTGCAGGCAGTACCATGGCACCTGCAGTGACCAAACACCAAGCACGGGGGCTGCTGTCACCCACGTGGGGCCTCGCCAGCTACAACAGCACCTGCTGAGCCACAAGCTGATGCTGTTTTCAACCAGGGCTTCTTTCTGCTGGAGGGGCAGGAAGGGGCACTCACTCTGTGTGCCCCAAGCAGAAGGACTCGATGCTGTGGGGCGCCACGGCCCAGCTGACTCGGATCTTCTCGTCCCGGTCGGCAGTGAGGATGAAGCAGTCATCAGGACTCACAGCCTGCATCACAAGGGGCCAGAAAAGAAAAAGCTGCTCACCTGAGTCTTCCCGAATCAAGTCCCTCATGGAAGCAGGCAGGGAGGCTGCGGCCTGGCCGCCAAGAGGACAGACCAGCGTGGCTCCTCCCCTCCTCCCGTCCCTACGTCTAATCACTGGCCCTCATTCTCCGCCCCCAGAGGGTCCCCGGCCACCTCCAGCCCTCACTCCTCAGCGCTAGAGCAGGCTTCTGGGGTGGGGCAGTGCCACCCCTGCCTGCCCATCTCCCAAACCTCGGCAAATCCAGGCCCCACTCCCATTTCCACCCACCCCAGGCCTGCTGTACCCTCCTGCCCAACATTGGGTTGCCTTCCTTGCCTTCCTGTCCCCACACCCATCTGTCACCAAGTCCCAGTGAGGTTCCCTTGCTACCCCACACTCGCTATTGTTCCTGACTGTCCCTGAGTGCGTCCAATCCCAGCTCCACCACCTGGGCTGTGGGCCTGGGCCCTCTGGTGCTCCAGGTGTCTGTCTGTGACACACGGGGAACACAGAGTGGGGTGACGGGCTGCTGGGACCAGTGCTGAGGTGATGCTCCTACAGCACTTGGCACAGCTCCGGGCCAAGGAGGCGGAGCCAGAGGCTCGTGGCTGCACCTGCTCCTCCCACACCTTCACTTCCAACATGGGGCTACCCTACTGGCCACCTCCTGCCTCACTTGCCTTCTTCGTTCTCCCTGCTGTCTGCTCCACCTTCCTAAATCCTGTTTCCACCACTCCCCTGCTCCCAAATCTGCAGAGGGCTGTCCCTGCTACGGGGGAGCCCCACTCTCCCCACCAAACGCTGGGGCACAGACCGGGCAGACATTGATTCAGCCTGTACCCCACATACCACGTCCCCCACATACTGCGTCTAACAGCATGGACAGGTGCCTGAGCCTTGACAGGGTAGACGTTGACTCAGCGTATGCCCCACGTACCAAGTCCCCCATGTACGGTGTCCCACACCTGCCATGTCCCCCACCTACCACGTCCCCCACCTACCACATCTAACAGCATAGACAGGTGCCCCAGCTCTAGATGGCCACACCCATGTGGCTCCAGCACCGAAAAGGAGTAGACGTCTCCAGACTTGTCGGCCACCAAGACCTTCTCCTCAGAGGCTATGAAGGTCAGGGCTGTACACCTCCTTGCCACGGTCCTAGAAGGCCAGAGAGACACCCCCATTAGCTTCCAGGAGCAGCACATGGTCCTCGACAGCCTGGCAAGCCACGTGGGCGGTGGCAGACACCAGTACCTGGCCATATGCTGTTTTCCAGCTGCTGAAGGCGGTGCCAAAAAAATTAAGCAATGCTAACAACTGGAACAAAGTCAATGCCTTCAACAAATTTACTTTCACAACGTTTTTCTTTAAGAAAATTGCTCCTGGCTGGGTGCAGTGGCTCACACCTGTAATCCCAGCACTTTGGGAGGCCAAGGCAGGTGGATCACGAGGTCAGAAGACCAAGACCATCCTGGCTAACACGGTGAAACCCCGTCTCTACTAAAAATACAAAAAATTAGCCAGGCGTGGTGGCGGGCACCTGTAGTCCCAGCTACTCAGAAGGCTGCGGCAGGAGAATGGCGTGAACCCAGGAGGCAGAGCTTGCAGTGAGCCGAGATCGCACCACCGCACTCCAGCCTGGGCGACAGAGCGAAACTCCATCTCAAAAAAAAAAAAAAGAAAAGAAAAGAAAAGAAAATTGCTCCTGATGGTGGGATCTAGGTGGTGGATAAATGGGTGACAAAATCCTCAACTTTCCTGTGTGTTTGAAAACTGTCATCAAGAAATGGGGGAATGGTTCCATAACCCCAGAGTCTTCATTGTGCATTGAGGGAAGACAACAGCCCTCTCCATAAATGCCAAGTGTGCTGGGGGCCACTGTCAAGGACAAAGGCAGGCACCAGCCTCCAGGGCCCCACCCAGCCTTGCCGTTCCCGACCCACACTGACCCCTGCTGCTCATTCTGCTGCGTCGAACCAGGAGTCTCAGACAGAGAGCCGCGCCCCGTGCCCTGCAGAGGGACGGAGGGGCCCGGCCACTCTTGGGGCAGGACCCAGCCCAGGGCAGCAGCGAGGCAGCACCCTACCCTCCTCGGGAGGAAGCACGGTTATACGGTGTGTGAAAGGACCGCACTCCCCCCAGTCCACATCCAGATCAGCACATCCACGAATCCAACCCTGACCCAGAGTCATGGATGCGCCAGAGTTCCGGATGCAGCACGTTTGCACACTGGTTCAGTAAGAACCAAAGTCACAGTTCGCTCCCTCTCCTTCACCAGGGCTCAGGGCTACACTACTTCCTGGGGCTCACGCTTCCACATCATTTCTACTGGAATCGTCCCATATTTATGTCCTCTCCACAAGGCAGGGACCCATATGTTCTATTTAACATAGATATGAGTTGTAGCACAGCTGCCCACACACGCAGTTAGCCACAGGGCCTCACTGCAGAATGGTAGCCAGCCCTGCTTCCCCACCCCCAGGGCTGTGGCAGCGCACACTGCCCAGTACGCAGCCAACACCAGGCAGACAGGTACAGGGCGCCCGGCTCACTGCGGCTGGAAACGGAGATGGAAGCTTCAGGAACGCTGTCCTCAATGAGGCCCCTACGTTTCTCTCGGGCAGAGGGACTAAAGGACAGAAAAGGGCAGGCAGGACCTTTGGGCCACACCCCAGGCTGGAAGCAGCGTCCGTCCTCCTCTCTCGCAGCTGTGCAGCAGAGCTGCAGAAGGGAGGCAGAAGGGAAGCACAACGGGGTAAACACAGAGAAAACAAGGACAAAGAAAGATAATTACACTCTGGAGCAAGATTAATCCGAATTCTCAGGGTGCGCTGTAATTTAAACAAACAGCCCTGCACTGCACCAGCAACACAGCCCCCAATGTCCGATGGGCTCATTAAGCAGCTGCCACAAACACAACCATGGTGGCACAGAGGAGCAGCCCAAGAGGACGCCACAGGGAGGGGGGATGGACTTGGACTCAAGGGGCGCTCATCCCCCCAGCCAGGCTGGAAGGCATGTGGCACAGATGGCCCCTGACACCGTGCCTCCTGCCCAGCTCAGCAGAGGGCACTGCTCCTCGTCCCTTTGTCCTGCCCCAGCCAGAGGCTCCCAGCCTCTCCAGCTGGGCTTATCCTGGCACCGATTCTAGGACGCAGCTGAGCCTTACTCGCAGGCTTGGGTGCTAGGATCCGAGGGAGGTCACAAAATGGGGCAGGTCATTGGACCAATGGCAAGCCGGCCTGTCACCCTAGCTGAGGCACAACCCCACCCACCCTCTGACCCCCAGCCTATGCGGGGTCTCGGGTCTCAGCACTCCCTCCACAGTCACTGGGTTCAGGGCCCAGAGACCAGCAGAACCCAGCAAGTAGCCACCCATCTCCATGCCCTCTGTCCTCTGCCAGGAGTCGAGTGGCTGAGCCCTGAACCCCCAGACTGAGTTGGCACTGCCCCGAGGCCCCCTCCAGAGAGCCGCCTGGGCAGCCCCAACAGGGCACTGAGGACACCAGGCGCCATCCACACCCACACTCCAGCAGCCAGGCGCTCTCTCTCCATCCTCTGGGCAGAGTGAATCGGATGGTTTCCCAGCTCTGCCTTTCCCATGTGCTGCCGTGGCTCTCATAGGCGTTTATGGAAACACTGACTCCACTGGGAGGATTTCTCCCTCATAAACACACATGTCAAAATCAATGTATCACTTGTCACCCTGTGTCCTCATCTTCGGTTTGGAAAACCTGGCCTCAGTCCCTCGGGCCAAGAGTCTCCTGACTGCCCAGGTGGCAGGCCCTCTGGCCCTTGCGGTTCTAAACTGCTACCTGGGAAAGAATTGTTGCTGCCCACAACTTCCATCTTGGCTGTGCCTCAAAACCCTTCAACAGGAAGCTAACCAGCAGCAGCACAGTAACAAAGCGACCACTGGACAGAGCCTGGGGTCTTGCCCAGCTCAGGGGCATCCCGCAGCGGTGCAGGGCCTCAGTGAAACGCAGATAGGCCACGAGTACACGGAACCTCTAAAACTGAATGGAGGTGGATGTGCTAAGCGTAGGCGGTTTTCTGGGGAGAGGGTGCATCAGATCTAAGAGTCTGAGATCTCAGAGGCATAAAAAGCCTCCAGGTGTGGGAAGCAGCCCCCATGTTTGCGGACCAGCCACAGGGTTCTGCCTGCCAGCTCAGCATGGTTCCACTCACCCCAGTCCTCTCCTTGAAAGCAGCTCCTGATAAAACTCACCCTATGCCCCTCTCCCTGCCCCACTCTCATCCCCCAAATCTACTCTCCTGCCACAATAATCCCCTCCAATTTCTCACTGAGAGAAAGGTAAAGATTTCACTCCACCCGATGCTGAAAAGTTCACAAACCCACAATTCTAAAGGAATTTTAAAAAGATTATTGAGGAATTTGCAAGGGATGTTGAAAGTGGCAGTAACTTCATACCTGTACCCGCTGTTCTGCAGTTCAACTAGAGAAAGGGGAGGCGGCAACGCGTGCCCTACACCAAGGTCAGGAGAAATCCCAAGCCACACCATCGAGGCTGGATTTTGTAATCTGCTGCCTGAGCTGCATCAAATCACATGGTCCGTCTTCCACACCACCTACAGCAAACATTTCCTACACGAAGTTATACCGCTGACATCACTTGCAAAACCAAGAGCAGGCCGGGCGCAGTGGCTCATGCCTGTAATCCTAGAGCTTTGGGAAGCCAAGGTGGGCAGATCACCTGAGGTCAGGAGTTCAAGACCAGCCTGGCCAACATGGCAAAACCCCATCTCTACTAAAAATACAAAAATTAGTCAGGCGTGGTGGCTCATTCCTATAATCCCAGCTACTCAGGAGGCTGAGGCAGGAGAATCGCTTGAACCCAGGAGGAGGTGGAGGTTGCAGTGAGCCAAGACCGCGCCACTGCACTCCAGCCTGGATGACAAAGAGACACTCCGCTCCACAAAAAAAAAAAAAAAAAAAAAAA
>NW_026656203.1:0-6034 GCF_009828535.3 Hylobates moloch
GGGGTGGGGCTGTGCCTGAGGGTCTGTGTTTCTCAGAAGCTACAGGTCTGCGGGTGACACTCTGGGCACCCAGTCCTCTTTGCTCAAGTAAATGAAACACGATGATTGAAATGTAAAGAAATTGGCCTGAGATGAAAAGGAAAACTCAAAACACCAGTAAGACGTGTCATAGTTCAAAGAATTTTATTCATACGGAAAGAAATTAACCAAGCAGAATTTTACAATGACTTTTAATAACAAAAGTTCCAAGGCTAGTAGAATACATCCTTATAAGTGAAATTCATTTAAAAACTTGAATTTACTCTATTGTTTACTTGTGGTATGCTAATAATAATAATAGTAAGATATATTTTACCATGTGCCATTCATGACGTGCTTTGCATAACTTACTGAATAACTCCAACATTGAGAATATTGGTACCTCAACTTTACACATGCACTAGCTGAGATGCCCTCTCTATCACAGCAGAAATCAGAGTCTAGGTAGCTTCATAAAATAAATGGAGTATTTCGCTTGTCTGATACCCTGGAAAAATGTACACGGTATAAAAAAGAACAGTTTCTTAAATGTTTGAATTCACTGATTAAAAAAAAACACATTCTTCCAAGAAAAAAAAATTCCCTATTTTTCCAAGGCTAAGCATTTCTCACTACAACTCTCCCTCACAGTCAAATATTCTTGAGTCAGAAGATACTGACGTTTTCCACTACCATCGAAGGGCCCTTTGCCCAGAATTACTCAAATTTCAGTGGTTTGCTCCCTCCTTCAGATGAGTTTCAAAGCTTTCTATTGACACTAGTGGAGCATTGTTTGCTTATGTTGACTCAGTTTCTCATATAATTTTATGTAATTGAAAAAGAAATCTATAGGACACTTTCAAAAGCCCCATTTTAATACAGGTTAAATTTACATAATGTAAATAGGCAGGGTTCATTGATCCCCGATAGTATCTGGGGTCCACGTTTGAACAGGCACCGCTGCCAGGGAAGCGCTGACCCCCCACAGAGCTGCTTCCTGCCTCTCCCCTTCTCAGCCTTTCAGCCACTTCCAAGTCACATGGGCTTGAAGCTGGGTCTTCTTGCCTTGGGGGTCTCAGTCACTGTCACTGTCCTCAGAGGAGGAACTGACCAGAAGGTCCCAATAGAGGATACTCGTTGAGACCTGGGGACCCCGCCCCTCAGGCTCCCTAGAGAAGTGAGGGCTCTGAGCGGAAGCAGAGTTTTCAGGAGGACGGGATGTGGGAGGCGTTCTGAACCTGGGGCTCTTCTGTCCCTCGTCCCCTCTCATGAAGGTGACACTGCCGGGCCTCCCTGGAACATGAATGGGTGGTCCAGGCTGGACGACGGGGCAGCCCTAGGCTGGGCCCAGGAAAGGTGAGCTGGGTGGGGGCTGGAGGTTGACTCTGGGCTGCAGGGTTGCTGTCTTGGTGGCTACTGTCTCTGTGGTCGCCTTGGGTGCCTGTTTGGATCCAAGTCCAGTTGCAATGCAGGGAGGCTGGAGTGTCTGCACAGCGCCCACATCCGGGAGCTGAGTTCTCAGTGCGGGGGTCGGGAAGGAGCTGAGTCTTGCTTTCTTTGCGGGGTTCTGGAAAGTGTGGGTGGGGACGGGCGCAGGCTCCTTGCCTGGTGCCTGGGTTCTGGAGTCCTGGCCACACTTTTGTCTGACTTGCTGTGGTCTGGGCTTTGCATCTGCATCAAGATGTTTGATTTCTGCCTGGGATTTAAGGCCAGGGCCCAGGGCAAATGCCTGCATGGCAGGCTGGAGAGCACCATGGGAGGACGCGTCAGGCCTGTTGGCTGACGGCCTGGCACTGAGAGTGGGGGTCTGGCGGGAGCTCTGCAGAACAGGGAGCAGGGCGGCAGTAACGTCCCTGCCATGTCCCTTGGTGGGTCCACAGGTGCTCAGTCGAGGTCGATCGTTGTGGCCCGGAGGGCAGAGTAATCTCATCCCGGGTATGTTGACAGGCGGTGGACCTGCGGACACAGGGCCCAGGACAGATCTCTTCTTGGTGGTGTGGACAGGCAGTGGCATGGTAGGATGCTACGGGAGAAAACATCCCACATGAGACAGGTCAGCAGGAGAACTCCCAAACTCTACGAAGCAGGGAACTCACATGTCAAACCACATCACAACAGAAACTGTGTGAAAATGAGAAGCAAGGTAGGACAGAGGAAAACCGACAGGCTGCCGTGAGAAACAGAGGAGGATAACAGGCACTGGGATTGCGTCTAAATCAGGATCAAATATAGGGAAGACCCCACAAAAGAGACAGGACATAGGAAATTAAACGTCACAGAAAAGGATGTACACATGGTCACTGAATATATGCAGAATTGTCACTTCAGGAATAGTGTTGGGGAAAGAGAGCCTACCATTCTGTTTGCTGCGACTATCACATAGGAAAATTAAAACTGTATGTTGTCTGTTAATATCAGGGGAATATCAATTCCCCAAACAACGTGGAGACTGGAAATGTCACAGCTCCTTTTGAAAGCAGATGTAAGAATATGTATAAAAATGAAGGAGATGCTTTATCTGCAGCAGTATCCCGAAGGCATCTGATCAGTCACTCCCCACGGGCACTGAAATGCGCCCAGCAGCATTTGCTGGCCAACTTGCAAATAAAGTACAGAAACCCACATTTTAATAAAGAAGCTGGAAACTGGAGTATGCGAAGTCCTCGGGTAGCACAGTTCTCCTGCAGGGCAGCCTAGGTCTAAAAATGACCCCCACCCATGAGGGGCACAGAAGTGAAGGAATCAGGGGACCCAGAGGAGAAACACAGCAGGGGCTGGGGGAGACTCACCCTCAGGAATGAACAGGCTTCCGCTGGCTGCCTCCAGGCTTCTTGCGTTTTCTCTTGGGGAGTCCTGGGAAATGTCTGCTTCAGAGCTTTGCTCTGCTGCTGCTGGGGGCTGCAGAAGAAATCACGTTCACTGTCTGGACCCGCCTGACCCTCCTGTTGACACCAGTGACTGGGAACCAAGCACCATCCCAGAGCCCAGTCCTAGCCCTTGCTTTGGGTGAGGGAGGCATTCAGGCCTCTGTGAACTTTGCCAAGACGGCCCCTTCTGTCATCTCAGAGGCAGCCCCACTTCCAGGAAGCTCCGCCCCCCACCCCCGCCATGGCCCCAGCTTCCCTAAGTTCATTCAGGCCCTGGTGCTGCTCTGCCTGCCATGGGTAACATCCCCAGGTCTCCCACAGCCCCTGCCCTCTAGAGACTCTCAGCGCTGGAATAAGCTCGAGGAGGGACCCTGGAAGGCAGGGGCCACCGCCCGCCTCCATTTGGAGCTTTCCTTGTGTGCTTAGAGAAGGCTGCACAGAAAGAGTAGGGGAGACACCAGCTCCTGAGGCGCCGACCTCACGGATTGTCCTTGACCCTGCAAAATCCTTACCTTGGACTTTGCTCCTTTTCTCTGTCATTCCTCGTAAAGGGCCCTGGAGCCTGGGGTAGCTGGGCCTTTGCTGGTTTCAGGTTCTCCTTCTCCTTGTGTGAGCCCAGGGGCTGCAGAGGAAGGGCCCCCCTCCGCCTCGTAATGGGGCAGGTCTTGCTCCTGGCTGAGTGCCCAAAGGCCCCGCAGTTCTTGCATTTCACCTGCAGGTGGAGGAGGACAGAGAGCAGTGAGTCAACAGCAATCACAGGCAGCTGCGAAGGTTCACGCAAGGCCTGGGTTTTGGAGATGGATTATTTTAGGAGGGGGACATAGGCCCATGGGCTGTTGGTTGCCAGGAAATTCAAGATATTGTCGTCCTCCCCAGAGCCCGTTTAACAGGGATCCCAGGAGGAAGGACGCGCGTGTCTGAGAGTGAAGATAATGAACCGGTGTTGAGGACTTGGCAAACACCAGGCTGGACATGACACTGGACAGAGAATGAGGCTGCTCCTCAGACTCCGAATGGGCCAATGTGCTAGGGAGGAGAGCACAGACCCGTCAGCCTGAGTCCAGTGGGAACACCTAAGTCATAATCATGGTTCCCATGTTCAAGCCCACTCTCTGGGGCCCCTTGGTTACCAAAAGTTTCAAGCCCCCACTGACCCTGGATTCCTTCTCCTCTGCTGGGGGAGTCCTCTGCCCCATGGGTCTCCTCTGCTGCTCCTGTGGGTTCTTGGCTCTGGGGGGCCTCTGAGCCTGATGATGGACGGAATGAGTGGCCATCTGTGGCAGGTCCTTGAGCTTCTGATCAGTCTTCTTCATTAAAGGGTTGTTGGATTTCCTAGTCATAAGAAAAAGAAAACATTACACAGACACCAGACGAAAGTCCCTCCTACCCCTATTTACCCAAGCAGGGATGGAGGGACGAACTGGCCACTGAGTCTCGCCCCTGTAACCTGGTTCTCTGTGAACCCAGGTCCTAGCTGTGCTATTCTCTCCCAGCCTGACCTACTCCCAGAACAGGACACAGATTTTAGAAACCAAAGGCTGCTTGATTTCTAGAGGGTGAAGTGAGATTTGCAGCCTTGCATAAAAGTTTTCCGGGCTCTCAGTTTGTGTGCAGTCAGTGCCTCAGAGCTGAAACCCTCTGACAATATCTGTCAAAGCCAAGACATGAACAGACAACAACTCCTGATATTTTTCCAGCTAGTTCCAGAAAACCCACTATTTTCATCGAATAGCTTCTCACTCAGAAAACCAACCAGAAGCCCAAAGCTTTGCAAAGTTTTCATATTCAACCTATGGACACTCGTGACATTTCACATGAGACCCCTGTGACCACACGCCACTCTTCACACGGAGGTGGTCACAAAGCCAAGCGAGGACCAGCCCGCTGAGGATCCTGCGATTCTGACACGTATGTGCATGTTCACACCAGGCTTCGCACACATCACAGCCCGTGTCATGGGGGGACACGCAAGATGGAGACCTCCAGGCGTGTTCAGCAGAAACCTTGAGCCCACACTGTGCTTCGGAGTCCCCCAGGCCGTCCCTACCTTACTCCCCAATACTTGTCTTACCTCTCCTCTTGGTATCCAGGTCTCTGTGAAATTGTGGGGGGCTGGTCCACTGAAGCCTGGCATTTTTCACTGGAGACACAGCGGGCGGTCGGATCCTCTCCTGGCTCCAGAGGAAATCGCAGAAGAACCTCCACAGAGGCAAGAACAACCCATTTCTCTGTCATCAAGTCAATCTAATGCAGAGAAAGGAGAATGGAGAGGCAACCTGAGTTCTGCAGGCAGGAGGAAGCCTTGGCAGAGGACAGGAGGAACTCCCACCTTCCTGAGATTTGAAAGGGAATGCTGGGCAGGCGTACATTGCGGTGTTTTTTTTCTTTCTTTCTTTTAAAGAAGTCATTATGTGAAAAAGATACTTGCACAGGCATGTTTACAGCAGCACAATTCGCAATTGCAAAAATATGGAACCAGCCCAAATGCCCATCAATCAGCGACTGGATAAAGGAACTATGGTGTGTGTGTGTGTGTGTGTGTATCTATCTATCTATCTATCATCTTTCTTTCTATCTATCTATCTATCTATCTATCTATCTATCTATCTATCTATCTATCTATCTATCTATCTGACAGAATACTACTCAGCCATAAAAGGAAGAAATTAATGGCCTTCGCAGCAACCTGGATGGGATTGGAGACTATTATTCTCTGTGAATAAGTCAGGAATGCAAAACCAAACACCTTATGTTCTCACTCATGTGCAGGAGCTAAGCTATGGGGATGCAAAGGCAATCTCACAGTTCTTTACTCCAGAGCTGGTGAGGAGTTTGCTGATGACCTTCAAATGGCACCAAGAGCGACAGCCCAGGGTACTGGGAAGTGCTGCTGTTCCCAGGTGGGAACTAAGGGGCGGTGGCGGTGGCATTTTCCCGTGTCCCTTTGGGGAATTACATATCGATTTTAATGGGTCAGTGCCCGTGTATGGAGGGTGTGAAACTGCATATGAGCCGGTCATGGATGGGGAGCCTGCTTCAACCTTCCCCCTAGGCTTGGACTCCCCCCATTCCACCTGCCTCCCAGGTGACCCCGCAGCTCCCATACTCACATCTCTTTGTGGGATCCCACACTGCTTTAAGAACTGCTT
>NW_026656204.1:0-1091 GCF_009828535.3 Hylobates moloch
CTCCCTCTACTTCTGTTCATGTGTTCTTGTAAAGGATGTTTATTTTCCAGTTGCTAGGTACAGTGTTCTATGTATAGCTACCAGATCAAGCATATTCATTTGTTCAAATTTTCTACATCATCACTGATTATTTTGTCTGCTTCATCTGTCAATTTCTGAGAGACATGAACTAATGACCCTGTCTGTGGTGGTGAATTTGTCAATTCTTCTCATAATTCTGTTAATTTTTGCTTCACATGTTTCAAAACTGTAATTGAGTACATTCAAGACTAGGATTGTTATATTTTCCCAGTCAATTGAAACTTTTATGAATACATAGTAACCCTCCTTAAACATAGTAATTACGTTTCTTTATTTTTGAGACAGAGTCTCACTCTTGTTTCCCAGGCTGGAGAACAATGTTGCCATCTCTGCTCACTGCAACCTCTGCCTCCGCAGTTCAAGCGATTCTCCTGCCTCAGCCTTTCAAGTAGCTGGGATTACAGAGATGCACCACCATGCACGGCTAATTTTGTGTTTTTAGTAGAGATGGAGTTTCACCATGTTGGTCAGGCTTGTCTCAAACTCCTGACCTCATGTGATCCACCCTCCTTGGCCTCCCAAAGTGCTGGGATTACAGGCGGAAGCCACCGTGCCTGGCCTTATTTGTCTTTTTTTTCTTTTGAGATGGAGTCTTGCTCCGTTGCCCAGGCTGGATTGCAGTGGCGCAATCTCGGCTCACTGCAAGCTCCGCCTCCCGGGTTCACGCCATTCTCCTGCCTCAGCCTCCCGAGTAGCTGGGACTACAGGCGCCCGCCACCACGCCCGGCTAATTTTTTGTATTTTTAGTAGAGACGGGGTTTCACCGAGTTAGCCAGAATGGTCTGGATCTCCTGACCTCGTGATCTGCCCTCCTCGGCCTCCCAAAGTGCTGGGATTACAGGCGTGAGCCACTGTGCCTGGCCTTATTTTTCTTTTAAAGTCTATTTTGGCCAGGAGCGGTGGCTCACGCCTGTAATCCCAGCACTCTGGGAGGCCGAGGCGGGCGGATCACAAGGTCAGGAGATCGAGACCATCCTGGCTAACACAGTGAAACCCCGTCTCTACTAAAA
>NW_026656204.1:1101-6033 GCF_009828535.3 Hylobates moloch
CCAGCCTGGGCGACAGAGCGAGACTCCATCTCAAAAAAATAAAAATAAAAAGTCTATTTTATCTGACATTTACCTTAATATCAAGAAGAAATTAAAAGACAAAAGAAATTAAGTTACAACAGCTTAATTTTTGTTGACATTAGTATTTGGCTGGTGTGTTTGCCCCATCATTTCACTGTCAAACTTCTTGTGTCCCTGTGCTTTAGGGATGTTCCTTAAAAATAGCTAGATTTCAGTGGGGCACAGTCACTCACGCCTGTAATCCCAGCACTTTGGGAGCCTGAGGTGGGCAGATCGTTTTAGCTCAGGAGTTTGAGACCACTCTGGGCTGCCTCTACAAAAAATACAAAAATTAGCTGGGCATGGTGGTGAGTGCCTTTAGTCCCAGCTGTTCGGGAGGCTGAAGTGGGAGGAAAAAGAAAAAGAAAAGATCTTGTTTTCACCAAAGGAGCACTGTAGACAGGAAGGAGACAAGTAGATTGGTTTGGCATAAACAACCTTAGCATAAAATGCAGAAGTTATCAGGTAGCTTATTCTAAAGAACTTTTCTTCATTTTAAATCTCGAAAAACCCTTTGCATTCATTCCTTAGTTATTTTGTTATTTTGTCTTGTTTTGCTTTTATGTGCTTCCTTTTTGGTCCCATTATTTGTCTTCACTGAGATGGTAAGTTATAAGATTGCTTGACCTTACAGTAACCTAAAATCAACCTATCATTCCATGCATCAGACTGCCAACATTGAAACTACCCAATCCCTGGCCTCTACCACAGACCTCAGCCCCTGAATAGCACATTGGTATCCATGAGCTTGTGAGATCACCAGGGAAAAATCCCCCCAGCTGCTGAGATAATACCAGATGCTGATAGCAAAGAGCAGGCAAGCCAACAACAAGGATGCAGAAGATTTAATAGCTTTGCAATCTTATAGATCAAAAAGCCAATTAGCTCTGAGTAATTCCTAAAGGAGTCATCATACCATGTAAAAATAGTTCTGCAGTTTCTGGAAGAAGGGAAAACCAGGCCTCAAAGGGCATCATTGCACTCAGGTCACACCACAAGTGTGACATACTGATTACTATGCATACTGCACAGTTCAGTGTTTGGAAGAAGAAATCACTGTGATATGTGGCAAGGTAAGCCACAGTACAGGAGAATACTGTAGCTCAGTGGTTCTCAAAAGGGGACTATTTTGCCCTCCAGGAGACATTTAGCAATGTCTGGAAATGGTTGTAATAACTGGTGTGTGTGTGGGGGGGGGGGGGGGGGCGGGCGCTGCTACTGACATCTAGTGAGTCAAGGCCAGAGATGTTGCTAAACATTCTACAATGCAGAGGACCCCTGCCCCCTGGCCCCCATCCCCCTATCCCCACAAAAAATTATCTGACCCAGGTTGAAAGTCCTTGCTGTAGATTACACAGAGAAGTATACATAAGTAGCAAGATAGTGCTTCTTGTATCACAGAAACCACCTTGTAATAATGGCTTCAAAGTTTTCCAGGAAGGATGATGGTACATGAAGATTCACTGTATCATTCTGTTTGCTTTGTATACATTTTAAATTGTCCATAATAAGGAAACATGAAAAGATCAGAGGGCACTTCTATATTTGACCCTCCTCGAAATGGCAGAAGGTTTTTACAAGCAGAAATCACTGAAATTAATAGGTGGATATTTTCTAGTGGGTGGCTTTAGAATTTCAAAGTCAGACAGGACACTAGAAGACTAGATACAGCTGGTGAGAAACAATCATAAACAATAGAGCATTTTCCCAGAACCAGTTCTGAATACAGCACATAACTTAAATAGTTTTTCAATGCAAATGAACCTGGTTCATCTGACAAAACTTGCCATATTTAGAAGATACTAGCTCTAAAGTTCATATGTGGGGTAGGATTTCTTCATTTGGATTGTCTGTATTTTCTGCCAAACGTGTGTTTTTTTAAAAACACCTTTTATTTTGAAAAGTTGCTGTAGGGGTCAACGGAAAACTTCCCCTTCATGCTCTGAAAGTTCACTGAAAAAACAACTACCAAAAGGCAGATTAATTGGAGAAAAGGTATACAAATTAATTTAACATGTATACATGGGAAGAACCGCAGAGTGATTATTCACCCTGCAATGTGGTTCAGATCTTGGTCAACCAGATTCTGGGAGAGTGGAGACGAGGAATTCTGTTGAGTGGATTACTGGGACGAATGAGTGGATCAGGAAACAGAGATTAATTGTACATTATCTTGTGAAAGGGTCTTTACAGGTATGGTTACATTCTTGGTCCTACAGGGAAAGGAAAAATAGACAATTATTCTTTTTGGTGGGTCTGAATCTTAGCCAGATAAAGGTTTGGGGTGAGGCGGTGGGGAGTGGAAAAGGTCAGAGAAGCCTTGAGGCTTCTTCAGTTCAGCATGTCAAAGTGCTGTATTTTGGGGTATCAGCTTCTGAGCCCCAACATTACACAAGTGGGACAGAGAATCGCTGTATGTCCTTCATCCTGTAGGGGAGGGAAAACTTTTCCTTTACCCTCTGAGGGTTCAATAATTGAGTCTATGAAATAAACTGATGGTAGACAGATTAACAGGAGAAAAGGTATAACAATTCATTACATGCATGGGGGTATGTCATGAAAGAAAAGTGAATAGCCCCAAACCTAGTGAGGCTTAGAAGTTTATATACCATTTTCATAGGGGTGGGAGGAGGGAGGATATAGGGAACTTAGGATAGAATAAATGATTTTGGGGAAAGATGAGTGGGCCCTCAGAATAGGTGAAAGACTGTGACAAAGTCTGTCTGGGCATGGCTTTGACTTCCAGTCTCCTCTCCTGTTTAATTTTCTCTGGTTGATGAGATTCCTGGGGAGGAGATTCATGATAACTGAGTTAGTTTTGGAGGATGTGTCTTTAGGCAGATGCAGGAAGCTTGGAGAAAGCCTCTCCCTGCATTTGCTCTTCCCCAAGAGCCCTAAGTTTAAAGTAATCAGCATACTAAAACAGCATATTTTGGGATGGTATTTACAGAACTCCTTCAATCCGGATTCCTAAAGTTAATAGTTTACATTTGCTTTATCATCCTATTACTTTTTTTCTTTTTTTGAGACTGAGTCTCACTCTGTCGCCTAGGCTGGAGTGCAGTGGTGCGATCTCAGCTCATTGCAGCCTTCACCTCTTGAGTTCAAGCAATTCTGGTGCCTCAGCCTCCCGAGTAGCTGGGATTACAGGCAAGCGTCACCACACCCAGCTAATTTTTGTATTTTTAGTAGAGACGGGGTTTCACCATGTTGGCCAGGCTGGTTCGAACTCCTGACCTCAAGTGATCTACCCGCCTCGGCCTCCTAAAGTGATAGGATTACAGGTGTGAGCCACCATGCCCGGCCCTATTACTTTTTTTCTAAAATATTTTACAGTAAGTTGTAAAATAATGCCCCATTAACTCTAAATACTTCTGTGGTTGTTCTTTATTTTTAAAATTTTATATTTTTAATTGATTTTTTAAAGAGACAAGGTTTTGCTCTGTTGCCCAGGCTGGAGTGCAGTGGCCAGATTAGAGCTCACTGCAGCCTCTAAGTCTTGGGCTTGTGGGATCCTCCCACCTAAGCCTCCTGAGTAGCTGGGACCACAGGTGTGCACCACCACTTATGGCTAATTAAATTTTTTTTTTTTTAGAGATAGGGTCCGGTGATGTTGCTATGATGTGGCCTCAAGAGATTCTCTTGCCTCAGGCTCCCGAAGTGCTGGGATTACAGGCATCAGCCAGCATGCTCAGAGGTATTTTCTTTTTTCTTTTTCTTTTTTCTCTTTTGAGACAGGGTCTTGCTCTGTCACCCAGGCTGGAATGGAGTGGCATGATCAGAGCTCACTGCAGCCTCGACCTCCCCAGCTCAAGCAATACTTTTACCTCAGCTTCCTCAGTTGTTGGGACTACAGGCGTGCACCACCAAGCTGGAATAATTTTTGTATTTTTTGTAGAGATGGGGTCTCACTCTGTTGCCCAGACTGGTCTTCAACTCTTGAGCTCAAGCAATCCACCTGGCTCAGCCTCCCAAAGTGGTAGGATTACAGGGGTGAGCCACCACATCCGGCTCCAGAGGTGTTAACTCTAAATACTTCAGTGGGTGTTTTCCCATCACCATGGCACACGTTTACCTACGTAACGAACCTGCATGTCCTGCACAGGCAGCACATGTAACCCAGAACTTTAAATGAAATTAAATTTAAAACAATAAATAAAAAAGAAATTGCCACAGCCACGCCAACCTTCAGCAGCCATCCACATGACAAGACCCTTGACCAGCAAAAAGGTTATAACTCTCTGAGGGCTAAGACGACTGTTAGCATTTATTAACAATAAAGTATTTTAAAATTACAAAAAAAAAAAAGAAAAACACGATTTTGTAGTATGTCAAAAAATTGCATAAACTTAATTGTGAAGGAACATCAGACAAACCCTTACTGAGGTACAATCTACAAAATTACTGGCTTGCACTCTTAGAAAATGTCAAGGTCATGGAAGACAGACTGAGGAATTCTTCCAGATTAATGAAGACGTGATAACTGATCCCCAGTCAGAAAAAAATATATTTTTTTGTTGCTATAACAAGCATTATTGGGGTGGGGTGGGAGCACATGTCCTCAGGACTTCCTGAGACTGTGTCATGGAAAAAAAAAGCATTATTGGGGTGGGCACGGTGGCTCACGCCTGTAATCCTAGCATTTTGGGAGGCTGAGGTGGGCAGATCACTTGAGGCCAGGAGTTCCAGACCAGCCTGGACAATGTGGTGAAAAACTGTCCCTAGAAAAATACAAAAAACTTAGCAAAGCATGGAGGTGCACATCTGTAGTCCCAGCAACTCAAGAGGCTAAGGTGGGAGGGTAGCTTGACCCCAGGGAGGTAGAGGCTGCAGTGAGCCATGATCATGCCATTGCACTCCAGCCTGGGCAAT
>NW_026656205.1:0-6032 GCF_009828535.3 Hylobates moloch
TATATACCCAGTAATGGGATGGCTGGGTCAAATGGTATTTCTAGTTCGAGATCCCTGAGGAATCGCCACAGACTTCCACAATGGTTGAACTAGTTTACAGTCCCACCAACAGTGTAAAAGTGTTCCTATTTCTCCACATCCTCTCCAGCACCTGTTGTTTCCTGATTTTTTAATGATGGCCATTCTAACTGGTGTAAGATGGTATCTCACTGTGGTTTTGATTTGCATTTCTCTGATGGCCAGTGATGCTGAGCATTTCTTCATGTGTTTTTCGGCTGCATAAATGTCTTCTTTTGAGAAGTGTCTGTTCATGTCCTCTGCCCACTTTTTGATGGGGTTGTTTGTTTTTTTCTTGTAAATTTGTTTGAGTTCATTGTAGATTCTGGATATTAGCCCTTTGTCAGATGAGTAGGTTGCAAAAATTTTCTCCCATTCTGTAGGTTGCCTGTTCACTCTGATGATAGTTTCTTTTGCTGTGCAGAAGCTCTTTAGTTTAATGAGATCCCATTTGTCGATTTTGGCTTTTGTTGCCATTGCTTTTGGTGTTTTAGACATGAAGTCCTTGCCCACGCCTATGTCCTGAATGGTATTGCCTAGGTTTTCTTGTAGGATTTTAATGGTTTTAGGTCTAACATATAAGTCTTTAATCCATCTTGAATTAATTTTTGTATAAGGTGTAAGGAAGGGATCCAGTTGCAGCTTTCTGCATATGGCTAGCCAGTTTTCCCAGCACCATTTATTAAATAGGGAATCCTTTCCCCATTTCTTGTTTTTGTCAGGTTTGTCAAAGATCAGATAGTTGTAGCTATGCGGCATCATTTCTGAGGGCTCTGTTCTGTTCCATTGATCTATGTCTCTGTTGTGGTACCAGTACCATGCTGTTTTGGTTACTGTAGCCTTGTAGTATAGTTTGAAGTCAGGTAGCGTGATGCCTCCAGCTTTGTTCTTTTGGCTTAGGATTGACTTGGCGATGCGGGCTCTTTTTTGGTTCCATATGAACTTTAAAGTAGTTTTTTCCAATTCTGTGAAGAAAGTCATTGGTAGCTTGATGGGGATGGCATTGAATCTATAAATTACCTTGGGCAGTATGGCCATTTTCACGATATTGATTCTTCCAACCCATGAGCATGGAATGTTCTTCCATTTGTTTGTATCCTCTTTGATTTCATTGAGCAGTGGTTTGTAGTTCTCCTTGAAGAGGTCCTTCACATCCCTTGTAAGTTGGATTCCTAGGTATTTTATTCTCTTTGAAGCAATTGTGAATGGGAGTTCACTCATGATTTGGCTCTCTGTTTGTCTGTTATTGGTGTACAAGAATGCTTGTGAATTTTGTACATTAATTTTGTATCCTGAGACTTTGCTGAAGTTGCTAATCAGCTTAAGGAGATTTCGGGCTGAGACAATGGGGTTTTCTAGATATACAATCATGTCATCTGCAAACAGGGACAATTTGACTTCCTCTTTTCCTAATTGAATACCCTTTATTTCCTTCTCCTGCCTGATTGCTCTGGCCAGAACTTCCAGCACTATGTTGAAAAGGAGCGGTGAGAGAGGGCATCCCTGTCTTGTGCCAGTTTTCAGAGGGAATGCTTCCAGTTTTTGCCCATTCAGTATGATATTGGCTGTGGGTTTGTCATAGATAGCTCTTATTATTTTGAGATACGTCCCATCAATACCTAATTTATTGAGAGTTTTTAGCATGAAGAGATGTTGAATTTTGTCAAAGGCCTTTTCTGCATCTATTGAGATAATCATGTGGTTTTTGTCTTCAGTTCTGTTTATATGCTGGATTACATTTATTGATTTGCGTATGTTGAACCAGCCTTGCATCCCAGGGATGAAGCCCACTTGATCATGGTGGATAAGCTTTTTGATGTGCTGCTGGATTTGGTTTGCCAGTATTTTATTGAGGATTTTTGCATCAATGTTCATCAAGGATATTGGTCTGAAATTCTCTTTTTTGGTTATGTCTCTGCCAGGTTTTGGTATCAGGATGATGCTGGCTTCATAAAATGTGTTAGGGAGGATTCCCTCTTTTTCTATTGATTGGAATAGTTTCAGAAGGAATGGTACCAGTTCCTCCTTGTACCTCTGGTAGAATTCAGCTGTGAATCCATCAGGTCCTGGACTCTTTTTGGTTGGTAAGCTATTGATTATTGCCACAATTTCAGAAGCTGTTATTGGTCTATTCAGAGATTCAACTTCTTCCTGGTTTAGTCTTGGGAGGGTGTATTTGTCGAGGAATTTATCCATTTCTTCTAGATTTTCTAGCTTATTTGCATAGAGGTGTTTGTAGTATTCTCTGATGGTAGATTGTATTTCTGTGGGATCGGTGGTGATATCCCCTTTTTCGTTTTTTATTGCATCTATTTGATTCTTCTCTCTTTTCTTCTTTATTAGTCTTGCTAGCGGTCCATCAATTTTGTTGATCTTTTCAAAAAACCAGCTCCTGGATTCATTAATTTTTTGAAGGGTTTTTTGTGTCTCTATTTCCTTCAGTTCTGCTCTGATTTTAGTTATTTCTAGCCTTCTGCTAGCTTTTGAATGTGTTTGCTCTTGCTTTTCTAGTTCTTTTAATTGTGATGTTAGGGTGTCAATTTTGGATCTTTCCTGCTTTCTCTTGTGGGCATTTAGTGCTATAAATTTCCCTCTACACACTGCTTTGAATGTGTCCCAGAGATTCTGGTATGTTGTGTCTTTGTTCTCGTTGGTTTCAAAGAACATCTTTATTTCTGCCTTCATTTCATTATGTACCCAATAGTCATTCAGGAGCAGGTTGTTCAGTTTCCATGTAGTTGAGCGGTTTTGAGTGAGTTTCTTAATCCTGAGTTCTAGTTTGATTGCACTGTGGTCTGAGAGACAGTTTGTTATAATTTCTGTTGTTTTACATTTGCTGAGGAGAGCTTCACTTCCAACTATGTGGTCAATTTTGGAATAGGTGTGGTGTGGTGCTGAAAAAAATGTATATTCTGTTGACTTGGGGTGGAGAGTTCTGTAGATGTCTATTAGGTCTGCTTGGTGTAGAGCTGAGTTCAATTCCTGGATATCCTTGTTAACTTTCTGTCTCGTTGATCTGTCTAATGCTGACAGTGGGGTGTTAAAATCTCCCATTATTATTGTGTGGGAGTTTAAGTCCCTTTGTAGGTCACTGAGGACTTGCTTTATGAATCTGGGTGCTCCTGTGTTGGGTGCATATATATTTAGGATATTTAGCTCTTCTTGTTGAATTGATCCCTTTACCATTATGTAATGGCCTTCTTTGTCTCTTATGATCTTTGTTGGTTTAAAGTCTATTTTATCAGAGACTAGGATTGCAACCCCTGCCTTTTTTTGTTTTCCAGTTGCTTGATAGATCTTCCTCCATCCCTTTATTTTGAGTCTATGTGTGTCTCTGCACGTGAGATGGGTTTCCTGAATACAGCACACTGATGGGTCCTGACTCCTTATCCAGTTTGCCAGTCTGTGTCTTTTGATTGGAGCATTTAGCCCATTTACATTTAACGTTAATATTGTTATGTGTGAATCTGATCCTGTCATTATGATGTTAGTTGGTTATTTTGCTCGTTAATTGCTATAGTTTCTTCCTAGCCTCGATGGTCTTTACAATTTGGCATGTTTTTGCAGTGGCTGGAACCGGTTGTTCCTTTCCATGTTTAGTGCTTCCTTCAGGAGCTCTTTTAGGGCAGGCCTGGTGGTGACAAAATCACTCAGCGTTTGCTTGTCTGTAAAGTATTTTATTTCTCCTTCACTTATGAAGCTTAGTTTGGCGGGATAGCAAATTCTGGGTTGAAAATTCTTTTCTTTAAGAATGTTGAATATCGGCCCCCACTCTCTTCTGGCTTGTAGAGTTTCTGCTGAGAGATCAGCTGTTAGTCTGATGGGCTTCCCTTTGTGGGTAACCCGACCTTTCTCTCTGGCTGCCCTTAACATTTTTTCCTTCATTTCAACTTTGGTGAATCTGACAATTATGTGTCTTGGAGTTGCCCTTCTCGAGGAGTATCTTTGTGGCGTTCTCTGTATTTCCTGAATCTGAATGCTGGCCTGCCTTGCTAGATTGGGGAAGTTCTCCTGGATAATATCTTGCAGAGTGTTTTCCAACTTGGTTCCATTCTCCCCATCATTTTCAGGTACACCAATCAGACGTAGGTTTGGTCTTTTCACATAGTCCCAAATTTCTTGGAGGCTTTGTTCATTTCTTTTTATTCTTTTTTCTCTAAACTTCCCTTCTCTCTTCATTTCATTCATTTCATCTTCCATCAGTGATACCCTTTCTTCCAGTTGATCGCATCTGCTACTGAGGCTTCTGCAATCTTCGCGTAGTTCTCGAAACTTGGCTTTCAGCTCCATCAGCTCCTTTAAGCCCTTCTCTCCATTGGTTATTCTAGTTATCCATCCTTCTAATTTTTTTTCAAAGTTTTTAACTTCTTTGCTATTGTTTTGAATTTCCTTTCGTAGCTCAGAGTAGTTTGATCGTCTGAAGCCTTCTCCTCTCAACTCATCAAAGTCATCCTCCATCCAGCTTTGTTCCGTTGCTGGTGAGGAACTGCGTTCCTTTGGAGGAGGAGAGGTGCTCTGTTGTTTAGAGTTTCCAGTTTTTCTGCTCTGTTTTTTCCCCATCTTTGTGGTTTTATCTACTTTTTGTCTTTGGTGATGGTGATGTACAGATAGGTTTTTGGTGTTGAAGTCCTTTCTGTTTGTTAGTTTTCCTTCTACCAGACAGGACCCTCAGCTGCAGGTCTGTTGGAGTTTACTAGAGGTCCACTCCAGACCCTGTTTGGCTGGGTGTCAGCAGCGGTGGCTGCAGAACAGCGGATTTTCATCAGACCACAAATTCAGCTGTCTGATAGTTCCTCTGAAAGTTTTGTCTCAGAGGAGTACCCGGTTGAATGAGGTGTCAGTCTGACCCTACTGGGGGGGTGCCTCCCAGTTAGGCTGCTCAGGGGTGAGGGACCCACTTTAGGAGGCAGTCTGTCTGTTCTCAGATCTCCAGCTGCGTGCTGGGAGAACCACTACTCTCTTCAAAGCTGTCAGTCAGACAGGGGCATTTAAGTCTGTGGAGGTTCTTTGCTGAGTTTTTGTTTGTCTGTGCCCTGCCCCCAGAGGTGGAGCCTACAGAGGCAGGCAGGCCTCCTTGAGCTATGGTGGGCTCCACCCAGTTCGAGCTTCCTGGCTGCTTTGTTTACCTAAGCAAGCCTGGGCAATGGCGGGCGCCCCTCCCCCAGCCTCGCTGCCGCCTTGCAGCTTGATCTCAGACTGCTGTACTAGCACTCAGCGAGACTCCGTGGGCATAGGACCCTCCGAGCCAGGTGCGGGACACAATCTCCTAGTGTGCCGTTTTCCAGGCCCGTTGGAGAAGCGCAGTATTAGGATGGGACTGACCCGATATTCCAGGTGCCGTCTGTTTCCCCTTTCTTTGACTAGGAAAGGGAACTCCCTGACCCCTTGCACTTCCCGAGTGAGGCAATGCCTCGCCCTGCTTCGGCTCGCGCACAGTGCGCTTCATCGTCTGTCCTGCACCCACTGTTAGGCACTCCCTAGTGAGATGAAACCGGTACCTCAAGCAGAAATGCAGAAATCACCAGTCTTCTGTGTCGCTGGGGCTGGGAGCTGGAGACCGGAGCTGTTCCTATTCGGCCATCTTGGCTCCACCCTCAATTGCCCGCTCATCTAAACTCATTTCACTAAGTCCCAATTATTTTGTTCAAGCAATGTAATAGCTTCATCAATGTTTTCAATGCCAGTACATGCATGTCAGTGGCACTACAGCTGGGTTTATTAAGAGAACAGCCTTTACTTATCCTTTGAAGTATTCCTGGAGAAAGGACACCAACCAAGCAATTCAACTCTGAAAATCCGCCAGGATCATCTCCCGGTCCATGTTGGACGCCATGGCGGCCGCCGAGTTCCGCGGCTCCGGGAGCGAAGCGCGCACCTGGGAAGCAGACGGCACCTCCTGCGACCGTCGCCGCCGCCGCCGCCGCCGCCGGGCGCCGAGGGGCTGGCGGGCGAGCCGGCGGGCGGGCCGGCGGGCC
>NW_026656206.1:0-6031 GCF_009828535.3 Hylobates moloch
TCTTTTTTTGTTGTTTCTCTACCAGGCTTTGGTATCAGGATGATGCTGGCCTCATCAAATGAGTTAGGGAGGATTCCCTCTTTTTCTATTGATTGGAATAGTCTCAGAAGGAATGGTACCACCTCCTTCTTGTACCTCTGGTAGAATTTGGCTGTGAATCCATCTGGTCCTGGACTTTTTTTGGTTGGTAGGCTATTAATTATTGCCTCAATTTCAGAGCCTGTTATTGGTCTATTCTGGGATTCAACTTCTTCCTCGTTTAGTCTTCAGAGGGTGTATGTGTCACGGAATTTATCCATTTCTTCTAGATTTTCTAGTTTATTTGTGTAGAGGTGTTTATAGAATTCTCTGATGGTAGTTTGTATTTCTGTGGGATTGGTGGTGATACCCCCTTTGTCATTTTTTATTGCATCTATTTGATTCTTCTCTCTTTTCTTCTTTATTAGTCTTGCTAGTGGTGTATCAATTTTGTTGATCTTTTCAAAAAACCAGCTCCTGGATTCACTGATTTTTTGGAGGGTTTTTTTGTGTGCCTGTCTCCTTCAGTTCTGCTCTGATCTTAGTTATTTCCTGCCTTCTGCTAGCTTTTGAATGTGTTTGCTCTTTCTTCTCTGGTTCTTTTAATTGTGATGTTAGGGTATCAATTTTAGATCTTTCCTGCTTTCTCTTTGGGCATTTATGCTATAAATTCCCTCTACACACTGCTTTAAATGTGTCCCAGAGATTCTGGTATGTTGTTTCTTTGTTCTCATTGGTTTCAAAGAACATCTTTATTTCTGCCTTCATTTTGTTATGTACCCAGTAGTCATTCAGGAGCAGGTTGTTCAGTTTGCATGTAGTTAAGCGGTTTTGAGTGAATATCTTAATCCTGAGTTCTAGTTTGATTGCACTGTGGTCTGAGAGACAGTTTGTTATAATTTCTGTTTTTTACATTTGCTGAGGAGTGCTTTTCTTCCAACTATGTTGTCAATTTTGGAATAAGTGCGATGTGGTGCTGAGAAGAATGTATATTCTGTTGATTTGGGGTGGAGAGTTCTGTAGATGTCTATTAGGTCCCCCACACAATAATAATGGGAGAGTTTAACACCCCACTGTCAACATTAGACAGATCAATGAGACCGAAAGTTAACAAGGATATCAAGGAATTGAACTCAGCTCTGCACCAAGTGGGCCTAATAGACATCTACAGTACTCAAGCACTGATCTTATGAGCAGTTTAGGGAGGGTCAGTATCTTGTAGCTTCCAGTTGCATGACTCCTAAACCATAATTTCTAATCTTGTATTATCTTGTGGCAAATTTGTTAGTCCTACAAAGGCAGTCTAGTTCCCAGCCAAGAAGGGGATTTGCCTTGGGAAAGGGCTGTTATAATCTTTGTTTTGAACTTTAAAGTTCCTCCCAAAGTTAGTTCAGCCTACACCCAGGAATGAACAAGTACAGCTTGGAGGTTAGAAGCAAGATGGAGTTGGTTAGGTCATATCTCTTTTACTACTTCATTTACAATTTTAGCAGTTTCATCACCAAATAAGCAAGAGAACATTTTCAAAGGCCCGGTCCAGTGGGCTTCCTTCTACCCAGCCCCTGGCTTTGGTGGTTATGGCAGAGCTGAGTGAAAGTCATGAATAACAATCTGCTCCTTCCATGGAGACTCCTGTGAGAGTTGTTCCAATGGTTTTACTTCAGTCGGACCCACTGAACTCAGGTTTAGCAGAATGTGGGGGAACTTCTGCACATTTTTAGGCCTGATTTTGTGGCAAACAGTGGAGCTATTGAGCGAGCACTTCTAGGAAATGAGAACAGATTGTGAGAAACAGTGCAAATTGCAGGAATTAAATAAGCTGGTAACAGCAGGCCTGTAACAGGCGAGAAAGGAGGAAAATGGCAGGAATGCGAGTCCTGCAGAGATGTGTATGCAGGCTCTGTGCAGCTGCAGGCTTGGCATTTGTTTGGGACTTTCTTTGTGTGACTTTTTGGGAAGAGCATTGACTTGGCATGTGTAGACCTATGTTTGTGTTCCAGTTCCACTGTTTACCAGCTAGCTGATTCTGGGAAAATTGCTAAACTTTCTCAGTTTCCTAGACTCTGCATGTAATAAAATCAAGACAATAATACTGTAAGTAAAATAAAATATTAATAAGACAAGCCAAACTGCATAGCTTTAACCAAAACATAGAAAATACATAAGTACTCTTGTTTTGGTTACACACCCAAACTACAAGTTTTCTGAGCCCAAACAACATTTTTCCATTTATTTTCTTACTTCCATCTCCTAGGAGTTCTAATTATGGATCCTTATTCAACATCGTCTGTGGCTGGCTGGCTGTCCCTATCCTGATCTGCAGTCTCCATATTTGCATGAGTGAGCATTGTCAGCAAGAGTATACAGAGACTTAAAGACAGACAGACAGACAGAATTTGGTTTTACAATTTAAAAGCTGTATGATTTGGAGGAAGCAGTTTAAAGTCACTAAGCTTCAGTTTTCTCATAGGTTTTAACAGGGGTTATTTTTAGAATTGTTGTGAAGGCTTTATGAAATAACGTTTATAAAGCCCAAATACAATGGAGTGCCAATAGTTAGCATGTAATGATAGCTAGTTTTATTCCGTTACTCCCACACTAGTTGATCCTGTACCAGAACAGCTGCTGAGGGAGTAAATTCTAGTCCCTCTTGCTCATCTTTATCTGTGTGACATTGGGCAAAGCTATTCTACATCTCTAGGCTTGTGGGAGGAGCTAGACCATCTATAAAATGCTTTCCCCATATTTGTCTTTGATATGGTTTGGCCGTGTCCCCACCCAAATCTCATCTTGAATTGTAACTCCCACAATTCCCACGTCATGGGAGGGACCCAGTGGGAGGTGATTGAATTATGGGGGTGGGTTTTTCCTGTGCTGTTCTTGTGATAGTGAATGGATCTCAAGACATCTGATGGTTTTAAAAATGGGAGTTTGTCTACACAAGCTCTCTTTGCTTGCTGCTATCCACATAAGATGTGACTTGCTCCTCCTTGCCTTCCATCATGATTGTGAGGCCTCCCCAGCCATGTGGAACTGTAAGTGCAATAAAACTCTTTCTTTTGTAAATTACCCAGTCTTGGGTATGTCTTTGTCAGCAGCATGAAAAATGCCTAATACAGTAAATTGGTACCAGTAGAGTGTGGACGTTGCCGAAAAGATATGCAAAAATGTGGAAGCAACTTTGGAACTGGGTAACAGGCAGAGGTTGGAATAGTCTGGAGGGCTCAGAAGACAGGAAAATGTAGAAAGCTTGGAATCTCCTGGACACTTGTTGAATGGTTTTGCCTAAAATGCTGATAGCAATATGGACAATGAGGTCCAGGGTGAGGTGATCTCAGATGGAAATGAGGAATTTGTTGGGAACTGGAGCAAAGGTGACTCTTATTATGTTTTAGCAAACAGACTGGTGGTATTTTGCCCCTGCACTAGAGATTTGTGGAACTTTGAACTTGAGGGAGATGATTTAGGGTATCTGGCAGATGAAATTTCTAAGCAGCAAAGCATTCAGAATGTGACTTGGGTGCTGTTAAAGGCATTCAGTTTTAAAATGGAAACAGAGCATAAAAGTTTGGAAAATTTGCAGCCTGACAATGCAATAGAAAAGAAAAGAACATCCTCTTTTCTGAGGAGAAATTCAATCTGGCTGCAGAAATTTGCATAAGTAATAAGCAGCCAAATGTTAATTCTTAAGACAATGGGGAAAATTTCACCAGGGCATGTAAGAGACCTTTAGGGCAGCACCTCCCATCACAGGCCTGGAAGTCTAGGAGGAATAGATGGTTTCGTGGGCCAGGCCCAGAGTCCCTCTGCTGTATGCAGTCTGGGGACTTGGTGCCCTGTGTTCCAGCCACTCCAACCATGGCTAAAAGGGCCAAGGTACAGCTTGGGCTGTTGTTTCAGAGGGAAGAAGCCCCAAGCCTTGGCAGCTTCCACATGATGTTGAGCCTGTGGGTGCACCGAAGTCAAGAATTAAGGTTTGGGGCCTCTGCCCAGATTTCAGAGGATGTATGGAAATGCCTGGATACCCAGGCAGAAGTTTGCTGCCAGGGTGGGGCCCTCATAAGAACCTTCGCTAGGGCAGTGCAGAAGGCAGTGCCTAGTGGAGGTGTGAGAAGAGGGCCACTGTACTCCAGACCCCAGAATGATAGATCCACCAACAGCTTGCACTATGTGCCTGGAAAAGCCACAGACACTCTATGCCAGCCCGTGAAAGCAGCCAGGAGGGAGGCCATACCCTGCAAAGCCACAGGGGCAGAGCTGCTCAAGACCATGAGAACCCACCTCTCACATCAGCGTGACCTGGATGTGAGACATGGAGTCAAAGGAAATCATTTTGGAGCTTTAAGATTTTACTGCCCTGCTGGATATCAGACTTTCCTGGGGACTGTATCCTCTTCCTTTTGGTCAATTTCTCCCATTTGGAATCACTGTGTTTACCCAATACCTGTGCCCCTGCTGTATCTAGGAAATAACTAGCTAGCTTTTGATTTTACAGGCTCATAGGTTGCCTTGTCTTAGATGATACTTTGAACTATGGACTTTTGAGTCAGTGAGTTAAGACTTTGGGGGACTGTTGGGAAGGCATGATTGGTTTTGAGATGTGAGGACATGAGATTTGGGGAGGATCGGGGTGGAATAATGTGGTTTGGCTGTGTCCCCAACCAAATCTCATCTTGAATTGTAACTCCCACAATTTCCACATCATAGGAGGGACCCAGTTGGAGGTGATTGAATTATGGGGGCAGGTCTTTCCCATGCTGTTCTCATGATAATGAATGGGTCTCACAAGATCTGATGTTTTTAACAATGGGAGTTTGTCTGCACAAGCTCTCTCTTTGCCTGCTGCCATCCATGTAAGATGTGACTTGCTCTTCCTTGCCTTCCGTCATGATTGTCAGGCCTCCCCAGCCATGCAGAATTGTAAGTCCAATAAACCTCTTTTTTTGTAAATTGCCCAGTCTTGGGTATGCCTTTATCAGCAGCATGAAAACGGACTAATACAGTCCTAATACCACAGCTAATATTTAATTTTCAAAATACCCACACAACATGGATATTACTATGTTCTCTGTTTTGCAGATGACAAAAATAAGCTTTAGGAGACAGAATAACATCCATGGAATGAGGAAACAATGAAGCTGGGTTTCCACCCAAGCCATCTGCCTCTATAGCCTTTGTGCTTAAACTCTATGTCTATTGAAATCCATGGAATCATGCTAGGAAAGGATTCCTGCATCTGCAACCCTTCACTTCTGTTTTTCAGTTTTTGGACATCTGTCTATGAGCCAGGGCTTCCAGAACCTCCAGTGGTTCCTTGGACCCTGAGTAAGCATTGCAATTACTCTTCCTCCTACAAAAATTAAAAGGAGAATAAGCATAGTTACAGAAGAGCAGGTTGGTCCTCATGCCTCAGAATGAAAACTATCTCTGTTCTTTCTTTAAATACAGTTGCAGTTTGGCTGTGTAGCACTCTGTCACTTCCAGGAGTCTTTGCCCCCCAAGGACCTGAAGCTCAAGTCACAAGCGTCCAAGTGCTCCTGCCCAAGTGGGGCTCCAGAGAGCTAATTTTTCTCCAGACGGAGTTGGGTAGTGCATCTGTGGTTTTTGTCTGACCAGCATTCATTCTCCCTTTCTCTAATCACAGTGCCGATTTATTTAGAAGAAACACTCCTCTCTATTCTCAGTCCATATGACTTAATTAGCACTGATCCCATAGGCTAGCTTGGAGTATGAGTACATAACCTGGTTTAGGCTGGTCAGTCTTGGGAAGTTTGCTAAAATTTGGGGAGAATACAGATATCTTTTCCATGAGGTCTCCAGAATATGTTTCTGGGACTGCTAATGGCCATCTTCTTACCTATCTGCCCAAGAATGAAGAAAACTAGGAGAAGAGCGGACTCAAGGGATGTGAATGGCCATAATCCTGATGTTGTTTGAGCACATGTACCCAACTGTGCTTGAAGCCAGCACTTCTATGAACCAACCCGTTCAACTCTGTTTTTTTTTTTTTTTT
>NW_026656207.1:0-6031 GCF_009828535.3 Hylobates moloch
AGGTTAAAAAGTTCTTTACATATTCACTTTTTTCTTTCTTTCTTTCTGTTTTTTTTTGAGACAGAGTTTTGCTGTTGTTGCCCAGGCTGGAGTGCAATGGCAGGATTTCAGCTCACCTCATCCTCCACCTCCTGGGTTCAAGCGATTCTCCTGCCTCAGCCTCCTGAGTAGCGGAGATTACAGGCCTGCGCCACCATGCCTGGCTAATTTTGTATTTTTACTACAGAAGGGGTTTCTCCATGTTGGTCAGGCTGGTCTGAAACTCCCAACTTCAGGTGATCCGCCTGCCTGGGCCTCCCAAAGTGTTGGGATTACAGGCATGAGCCAACGCACCTGGCCTCACTCACTTTTTTCATATGCGTGCACATATCCTCCTAGCTATTCTTTTGTAACGTTATGTAGTCAGATATATCCAAACCCAGCACCGTGCTGCTGTGGGACCTTGGGCACATTATTTAACCTCTGTACACCTTAATTTCCTTATTTGTAAAATGGAGATAATGTAAATAGCATTAGGCATAGTGGCTGGCACAAAGTAAGTAAATAATAAATGTTAGCTATGACTTATGTGACTTTTGTGTTTTGTGCTCTATTTAAGACTCTCCTTACTCCAAAATGTAAAATATTCACCTATCTGCTAAACTAGAAAAACAAAGCAAGGAACATTATATGCCTCTATGTGTCTTTGCTTTAAAGATGAAAAACAATGTATACATGTTTGCTTGTATATCACAGGATATATGATACTTGGAAACATTCGTTGTCATAATAAGAAGGAGTGAGAGGAAGACTTTTTAACTGCATGCCTTTTTGTGTTTTTAAAACAAAGAAGTCCCCAGATTGTAATTTAATACTTAAGTGGTTTCTTTTTCTCCTTTTCTTTTCCTTCTCTTTTTAAAAGTTCTAATTCTTTGATTCATCTGGAATTTATTTCTGGTATGTAATAGAAGTGAGACATATTTTGGGGGATAAAATTGTGTGTGAATTCTTCCCCAACTAGCTAGTTGTGTCAGCACCATTTAGTGAATAATCTGTTTTTTGCCCCACTATTAGAATTGCAGCTTTTGTCATTTACTAAATGTGTTTGGGACTATTTCTGATTGGTCTTATTATTTTATTTTGATCTCTTGTGTATTATTTTATTTTGATCTCTTATTATTTTATTTTGATCTCTTTGATTACCATACACTTTAAATTACTATCATTTTATAATTTTAATACAGATGGGGTTAGTTACCTGTTCATTACTCTTTTTTTTTCAGACTTTGACAATTCTGGTCTATGTGTTCCTCTAGATGAACTTTAGAATCATTCTGTGACATTCAAAAAGAAATCATAGAGATTTTTACTGAATGCTGAATATTGATTGGGAATACTGAAATTGTAGGTGAAGTTTGGGGAAATTGACGTCTTTATGTACTTTCTGTCCTGTGTTCAAATAGATTTTTATGTCCTTCAGTAGATTTTTCAAACTTTGCTTCAAATAAGTCCTGTACAAATAAATCTTGTATATTTCTTACTTATTTCTTTTAAAAAAATCACACCCATGAATGGGAGTTTGTTTGTTTATTTTATTCAACAAATATTGTAGAGAATCAAACAGGTAGTTTTTATTCTAGTGAGAAGACAGAATATACTCAAATAAAATGAAGTACGTAATCCATTTCAGATTATGATAAACCTATAAAGGAACCAAAAGGGTGATGTGATTGAGAGTAACTAGTGGGAGCTTACCTTATACGTAGGGTGGTTGGAAAGACTCTTCTGAGATGACATTTGAACCGAGACCTTAAGTTTGAGGAGGAGCTAGCCACATGAATGAGCCAGGAACAGCGTTCCTGGCAGAGAGTAAAGAAGGACAAACGCCCAGTTAGCAGAGAAGGGCTCCTGAAGAAACTGAAAGGAAACTCATGTTGCTGGGACCTAGTGAGCAATCTGGAAAGTAAGCAGGCCAAATCAAGTAGAGCCTTGGGTCATCGTAAGTAGTTTAGACTTTATTTGCGGTGCTTAGGAAATCCTTGGGGAATCTGAAGCAGGAGAGTGACATGTTCTGATTTAAGGTTTAAAAAGAACACTTGGCTTTTTGAGTTGAGAAAGTATTGAAGCGGGAAGCCCAGTTGGGAGTTTTTTTGCAGCAAGAGGTAAGGATGGTGGTAGTTAGATGGAGAGGCCTGGGAAGCTTCAGAGTGTGTGTGTGTGTGTGTGTGTGTGTGTGTGTGTGTGTGTGTGTGTAAGGAACAGCTAAACAACTTGCTGTTGGAGTGGGTGTTACTGAGAGCTAAGTACTGCTAGCTGCTGCAGAGGCCATGTAGAGCAGAACAGAGCTGAGCTTTGCCTTCACAGGTGTTTGATAGTTCTGTTTGTTTCTAAGGTGTGTACCAAAATAAAGTAGGCTAAAAGCATTTGACTTTAAGATTTATGGAGCTCGGGGGTGCTGAGAGGGGTGCAGCAAAAAACAGAGTCTGTTCATAACCCTTGATTTATATTGCTTAATAACCTGTAGTCTCTGTTAGTGGGTCAACGGGGAGGCAGCAGCAGATGATCTTTAAGGTATCTGTCTCTGAGTTAGAAAAGCATAGCTTGAAGAAGTTATGTAGCTTCCCTACAGCCTTAGAGATAATAGTGGAACCAGACTTTTAGGTGAGCTCATGCACACACCAAGTCTTAGTACACTGGCTAGTATATATCTAGAGCTCAATAAATGGTAACTCTTTAGTAATATCCACTTAGATATTGTTATATCTATTAATTCAGGCCAAATATCTACATTACAATTTTTCTTATCTCAATTTCTTTGTTCGTCCTTTGTGTTAATCAAGGAGGGAATTGGCATGTAGTCATCCATTTTGGTTGTGAAATATATTTGTTCTTTTTTTTTTTTTTTTTTGGGATGAAGTCTTGCTCTGTCGTCCAGCCTGGAGTGCAGGGGTGCGATCTCGGCTCACTGCAACCTCCGCCTCCCAGGTTCAAGTGATTCTTGTGCCTCAGCCTCCTGAGTAGCTGGGATGACAGGTGCGCACCACCACGCCTGACTAATTTTTTGTATTTTTGTTTTTTTGAGACGGAGTCTCGCCCTGTCGCCCAGGCTGGAATGCAGTGGTGCAATCTCTGCTCACTGCAGCCTCTGCCTCCTGGGTTCAAGTGATTCTCCTGCCCCAGCCTCCCAAGTAGCTGGGATTATAGGCGTGCGCCACTACGCCCGGCTAATTTTTGTATTTTTAGTAGAGATGGGGTTTCACATGTCGGTCCGGCTGGTCTTGAACTCTTGACCTCGTGATCCTCCCGCCTCAGCCTCCCAAAGTGCTGGGATGACAGGCGTGAGCCACCGCGCCCAGCCATATTTTTTGTATTTTTAGTAGAGACAAGGTTTCGCCAGGTTGGCCAGACTGGCCTTGAACTCCTGACCTCTAGTGATCCACCTACCTCTGCCTCCCAAAGTGCTGGGATTACAGACGTGAGCCACCGCACTTGGCTGGCTTTGAAATAAGTTTGTTCTTATAAGTTGAGTGAGTGTTGTTCAGTTCAGAGAATTAGTTCAATGTAGTGCTGATATACCACCGAGTTCTCAGTTGGATATTGTTACATTGTACTGCTGTCTTGGGACAGCACTTTATGTAGAGGTAAAGTAGCATCATTTTTCTTTCATTTAAGGATTATGTATTTATTATTATTTTTTGAGATAGAGTCTTGTTCTGTTGCTCAGGCTGGAGTGCAGTGGCATGATCTTGTCTCACTGCAACCTCTGCCTCCTGAGTTCAAGTGATTCTCGTGCTCAGCCTCCTGAGTAGCTGGGATTACAGACGTGTCACTATGCCCGGTTAGTTTTTGTATTTTTAGTGTAGACGGGGTTTCGCCTTTTTGGCCAGGCTGGTCTCAAACTCCTGGCTTCTAGTGATCCACTTGCCTCGGCCTCCCAAAGTGCTGGGATTACAGGCGTGAGCCACTGTGCCTGGCCAGAATTACTTATTGAATACGTGTACCCATAGATTTATCAAATAATTATATCCTTATCATACTTTATAAGAGGTAGGATAGGTTAACTAAAAAGCTTTTTCTTTAGCTTCCATTTGTTTCTCTGTCTTTAAGTAAAATGTCATGATGTCAAAAGAGGCTGCAAATAAAATACCTTGTTAATGGCATTCCCCCAGATTAGATCTTAACCAAAAGGCTGAGAAGCAGTAGCTTTTTTTTCCCCCCAAAGGGAAGAATGCTTTAGTTTATTTTACAGGAGAAAATTTATTCCAGTATAGCACCACTCTGGTCTTGTACAAATTACAGAATTCACTTAGATAATTTCTAGTCTTTCCTCTCCTGGATGCTGGACTCTGTAATAAGTTTAGGAGGTCGGCTTTCTTTAAATTATCCCCAGGTTGGAGAATTTTTAGGTGTTGGGATGCCCAGGTCCTTCTTAGCTTTGTCTTGCCTAACATACTTTTAGAATTGGTCTAGAGCTGGACAGCTTTTTGGGAACTGGTGTGACCTAATTTTCCTCAGTTTAATAACTAATATTTTAGCATTTGAATGTCATAGAGGCATTGCCCTATCCCATACTTTTGTATCAGGAGGTTTTATTATTTCATCACATAAAAATTACATATTTTGTAGGATCCTTTTTCTGCTTTGGTGAAATGTAGGCCTCACCTCTATTGTGACGCCTGGTGGATTCATTCTTGCTCATCTGAAGTGGCATCTGCAGTCCTGCCACAGTGAAGTATATTTTTAGCTTTTTTTTTTTTTTTTTTTTTTTTGAGATGGAGTCTTGCTCTGTTGTCAAGCTGGAGTGCAGTGGCGTGATGCCAGCTCACTACAACCTCTGCTTCCCAGATTCAAGCGATTCCCCTGCCTCAGCCCCTCGAGTAGCTGGGACTACAGGTGCACGCCACCATGTCCGGCTAATTTTTTTTTTTTTTGTATTTTAGTAGAGATGGAGTTTCACCATGTTGGCCAGGATGGTCTTGATCTGCTGACCTTGTGATCCGCCGGCCTTGGCCTCCCAAAGTGCTGGGATTACAGGCGTGAGCCACTGTGCCTGGCCATTTTTAGCTTTTTTTCCAAGATAGCTTAGGCCACCTTGAACACCTTTGCATAACACATTTTGGTTATGCAAAGGTTGTGGGCCAAAAGCCAGGAGTTCCTGCTGAGAGGAAAAATTGCTTTTTTTTTTTGGCAGGATAGTATTTGAAATTTTGTTGTTGCAAGATTTTCCTGTTGAGTAAATATGTGTGTGTTCATTTAATATGAGAAGATTTGAAAAGGTCAATTTCATTTTGCAATATTGTATTAACCTGTTTGCAATATATAAGAGGCTAGTTCTGGGTTTATCTGTATAATTCAGTTAGAAGTGCTATTGTCTTTTATGACAGTGACATATAATTATTACTATATTATTCCCATCCTAAAACATTATATGTTGATATTTAAGAGATGAGGAAGTTGCTTATAAAATCTTGATCAGATTTCTTAAACAATTCATAGAATTTTTTCAGTTCATGAGTCAACCATGTAACTACCCTGAGTTAATGAGTTTTGGTGCTAAGAACTGAAATTATAATTTGATACTGTCACTTAAGGTGCTCCCTTCCCCTTCAGTCTGAACTTTAAACTAGATTCTTTTATTTCAGTGGGTTTCAAATGTAGAGTATTCTGCCGAGGTTATCTTAGTGAGCCAGGACTGGAGTGAAGAATGGAGGGAAGGATGGGAAAGGGCAGGGAGAGACTGAGAAGATGAATCCTAGGTCTCCCATTCTCACTAGATTAGAATGTTTCTCCATTGTATCTTTTGTACATTTAGCTTTCATTTAAGACTTTTGAGGAAAACATTCTGGTTAAAAAACAAGATCTGAGCCCTGTTGCCGTGTATCTCATGGATAAGTTTTGAGGAAGGAGGTTGTCGTGGTCTCCAGGCTGCAGTTCATGTGAGGACAGGAAGGGCTTGCTTTGACCTGTAAATGTGTTTGCTAGTAGGGGCTAATTTCCTGATTTTGCTAGTGTGTGTGTGTGTGTGTGTGTGTGTGTGTGTGTGTGTGTGTGT
>NW_026656208.1:0-1073 GCF_009828535.3 Hylobates moloch
AAACTCACTCAAAACCACTTAACTACATGGAAACTGAACAACCTGCTCCTGAATGACTACTGGGTACATAACAAAATGAAGGCAGAAATAAAGATGTTCCTTGAAACTAATGAGAACAAAGACACAACATACCAGCACCTCTGGGACACATTTAAAGCAGTGTGTAGAGGGAAATTTATAGCACTAAATGCCCACAAGAGAAAGCAGGAAAGATCTAAAACTCACACCCTAACATCACAATTAAAAGAACTAGAGAAGCAAGAGCAAACACATTCAAAAGCTAGCACAAGGCAAGAAATAACTAAGATCAGAGCAGAACTGAAGGAGATAGAGACAGAAGAAACCCTTCAAAAAATCAATGAATCCAGGAGCTAGTTTTTAGAAAAGATCAACAAAATTGATAGACCACTAGCAAGACTAATAAAGAAAAGAGAGAAGAATCAAATAGATGCAATAAAAATGATAAAGGGGATATCACCACTGATCCCATAGAAATACAAACTACCATCAGAGAATACAATAAACACCTCTATGCAAATAAACTAGAAAATCTAGAAGAAATGGATGAATTCCTGGACGCATACACCCTCCCAAGACTAAACCAGGAAGAAGTTGAATCTCTGAATAGACCAATAACAGGCTCTGAAATTGAGGCAATAATTAATAGCCTACCAACAAAAAAGAGTCCAGGACCAGATGGATTCACAGCTGAATTCTACCAGAGGTACAAGGAGGAGCTGGTACCATTCCTTCTGAAACAATTCCAATCAATAGAAAAAGAGGGAATCTTCCCTAACTCATTTTATGAGGCCAGCAGCATCCTGATACCAAAGTCGGGCAGAGACACAACAAACAAAGAGAATTTTAGACCAATATCCCTGATGAACATTGATGCAAAAATCCTCAATAAAATACTGGCAAACCGAATCCAGCAGCACATCAAAAAGCTTATCCACCATGATCAAGTGGGCTTCATCCCTAGGATGCAAGGCTGGTTCAACATATACAAATCAATAAACATAATCTAGTATATAAACAGAACCAAAGACAAAAACCACATGATTATCTCAATA
>NW_026656208.1:1173-2647 GCF_009828535.3 Hylobates moloch
GACAAAATTCAACAGCTCTTCATGCTAAAAACTCTCAATAAATTAGGTATTGGTGGGACGTATCTCAAAATAATAAGACCTATTTATGACAAATCCACAGCCAATATCATACTAAATGGGCAAAAACTGGAAGCATTCCCTTTGAAAACTGGCACAAGAGAGGGATACCCTCTCTCACCACTCCTATTCAACATAGTGTTGGAAGTTCTGGCCAGGGCAATCAGGCAGGAGAAAGAAATAAAGGATATTCAATTAGGAAAAGAGGAAGTCAAATTGTCCCTGTTTGCAGATGACATGATTGTATATTTAGAAAACCCCATTGTCTCAGCCCAAAATCTCCTTAAGTTGATAAGCAACTTCAGCAATGTCTCAGGATACAAAATCAATGTGCAAAAATCACAAGCATTCTTATACACCAATAACAGACAGAGAGCCAAATCATGAGTGAACTCCCATTCACAATTGCTTCAAAGAGAATAAAATACCTAGGAATCCAACTTACAAGGGATGTGAAGGACCTCTTCAAGGAGAACTACAAACCACTGCTCAATGAAATCAAAGAGGACACAAACAAATGGAAGAACATTCCATGCTCATGGATAGGAAGAATCAATATCATGAAAATGGCCATACTGCCCAAGGTAATTTATAGATTCAATGCCATCCCCATCAAGCTACCAAGGACTTTCTTCACAGAAATTGGAAAAAACTACTTTAAAGTTCATAAGGAACCAAAAAAGAGCCCGCATTGCCAAGACAATACTAAGCCAAAAGAACAAAGCTGGAGGCATCATGCTACCTGACTTCAAACTATACTACAAGGCTACAGTAACCAAAACAGCATGGTACTGGTACCAAAACAGAGATATAGACCAATGGAACAGAACAGAACCCTCAGAAATACCACACATCTACAACCATCTGATCTTTGACAAACCAGACAAAAACAAGCAATGGGGAAAGGATTCCCTATTTAATAAATGGTGCTGGGAAAACTGACTAGCCATATGTAGAAAGCTGAAACTGGATCCCTTCCTTACACATTATACAAAAATTAATTCAAGATGGATTAAAGACTTACACATTAGACCTAAAACCATAAAAACCCTAGAAGAAAACCTAGGCAATACCATTCAGGACATAGGCATGGGCAAGGACTTCATGTCTAAAACACCAAAAGCAATGGCAACAAAAGCCAAAATTGACAAATGGGATCTAATTAAAGAGCTTCTGCACAGCAAAAGAAACTACCATCAGAGTGAACAGGCAACCTACAGAATGGGAGAACATTTTTGCAATCTACTCATCTGACAAAAGGCTAATATCCAGAATCTACAAAGAACACAAACAAATTTACAAGAAAAAACAACCCCATCAAAAAGTGGGAGAAGGATATGAACAGACAATTCTCAAAAGAAGAAATTTATGCAGCCAACAGACACATGAAAAAATGCTCATCATCACTGGCCATCAG
>NW_026656208.1:2747-6030 GCF_009828535.3 Hylobates moloch
ACACATGAAAAAATGCTCATCATCACTGGCCATCAGAGAAATGCAAATCAAAACCACAATGAGATACCATCTCACACCAGTTAGAATGGTGATCATTAAAAAGTCAGGAAACAACAGGTGCTGGAGAGGATGTGGAGAAACAGAACACTTTTACACTGTTGGTGGGACTGTAAACTAGTTCAACCATTGTGGAAGACAGTGTGGAGATTCCTCAAGAATCTAGAACTAGAAATACCATTTGACCCAGCCATCCCATTACTGAGTATATACCCAAAGGGCTACAAATCATGCTGCTATAAAGACACATGCACATGTATGTTCACTGTGGCACTATTCACAAAGAATTGGAACCAACCCAAATGTCCATCAATGATAGACTGGATTAAGAAAATGTGGCACATATACACCATGGAATACTATGCAGCCAAAAAAAGGATGAGTTCATGTCCTTTGTAGGGACATGGATGAAGCTGCAAACCATCATTCTCAGTAAACTATCGCAATGACAAAAAACCAAACACCGCATGTTCTCACTCATAGGTGGGAATTGAACAATGAGAACACTTGGACGCAGGAAGGGGAATATCACACACTGGAGCCTGTTGTGGGGTGGGGGGGAGCGGGGAGGGATAGGATTAGGAGATATATCTAATGTAAATGACGAGTTAATGGGTGCAGCACACCAACATGGCACATGTACACATATGTAACAAACCTGCACGTTGTGCACATGTACCCTAGAACTTGAAGTATAATAAAAAAAATTTAAAAAACAGATGATCATAAGGAAGGGAAAAGATATTTACTATTCATTAAATGGAAGTGGATCATCATAAAGGCCAGAGTAGGATGGGGAGGAGGAGGAAGAGGAGCAGGCTGGTCTTGTTGTTTCAGGAGTGTTAGAAGTAGAAGAAAATTTATGCATAAGTAAACCCGCACAGTACAAACCTATGTTGTTCAAGGGTCAACTGTGTATATACATATATGTGTGTGTGTGTGTGTGTGTGTGTGTGTGTGTGTGTGTGTGTGTGTGTGTAAAATCACATGGGAATAAAAGAAGAGCTTTTTCCTGAGTAGGCCCTTTCCACAAGGGACATGTTAGTAGAAAAAGGGTGAATGTGTTCTGGTTTCCTCTACACCACCCAGAATCTGACCCTATGTCCCATGAGCTTGGCCCTGCATGGACACCCTTAAACAGCCTAGTGAAAAGCCCATGGGGAGATGGGGAGGCCAGCTTGTTTTCATATGCTAGGCTTCAAAATCTCCCTGCTGACTTGGCAGCATGAGAACAATAAGTATAAATTCCTTTTACCCCTGTAGGACCTTGGTTATAGCATCACAGAATTTAAACACCTAAGATTTTTAAAAAGTTTAGTTTTGGCAAAATATTGTCTGAAAATGTAGAGATTTCTGCCTGTGTTAGATGACTTAATGGTTTTGGATGGCAATAAAATATTTTCTTTAAAAATGTTTCCTTTAAAATGTATTGCTCAGAAGATGGATACAAGAGAGTCAAACTAAAATGTCTGAAAAGGCTCCATCTTTTTTATAACATCATTTTTCAACATGTTCCTTGAAGAACTATGACAGAAACAATTGCTTTAGAGAATAGTGAAATTATACTTAATATGGCAAAGAGAGTAAATCTCTCCTCTGCAGCATTTCACTTCTAATCAGTCTTAAGTAATAGTGAAGAGATGTTCATTGTGAGCATAATTTACTCCTTATACAAAAGAAAATAATTCTAGAATAATTTACTACATTTACATCTCCAACCCAAACATAAAACAGGAGGGAAACCAATTTTCTTATCACATGACATGATGATTTACAGGAGAAAAGAGAATTAATTTATCTTCTTGTAGGACATGAAAATATCCAAGAACAAACCATTGTGATTTTTTTTTAAGCACAGAAAGAGAAACAAGAACAATGCAAATACCTTTGATCTCAAAACCTTCCCCCTTTTTGTGTCTTAAAAAAAGACTTGTGTCTTGTCTCCCAGTCAAGCATAATAAGCACAGATTCTTGAAATGGTTGTAGCCTCAATTTGATCTATCATGTTCCCTCCTCCTGTAAATGTTCTGTATCAGACACTCCTTCCAATGCACACTTTTAAAATTTAATTAATTCCCTTACACAGAGAAATAATGTTTCCAAAGGACAGTTCAAAAAATGTTAAACTTACATGAAATCTTAGCATGGGGCAAACATTTTGCCCAAAGTTTCCCCAGTTCATCTTTAAAGTTTATTTCTCTGAAAAAGATGTTAGCTTTTTCTCTCCAAGGCCTATATGAAATGAATAATTCATGTCCTAAAATTCATTAGTTCTAGAATATTCTAATTTAATTTAAGCCATGAGTGCTTTCCTCAGATGCTTTTTTTTTAGATAAGTGCATCACCCTTACCCATACCCAGGGAGTCTCCAGTTAGACGATTATATTCTAGAAGTCCATGTGTCAACTTTTTGGCTTTCAGTTTATCTTTCCCTGTAGGCACTGTGATGGTTAATGTTGAGTGTCAACTTGATTGCACAATATTTAACTATTGATTGTCTCTAATGTTTAGAGTATATTTCAGCTACATTATAGTTTATATGTTTTGGTAGGTCTTAGGGGAAAAAAAAAACCTTTCTGAGATTTTTTTTTTATATTTTTTTATTTTTTATTATTATACTTTAGGTTTTAGGGTACATGTGCACAATGTGCAGGTTTGTTACATATGTATCCATGTGCCATGTTGTTTTGCTGCACCCATTAACTCGTTATTTAGCATTAGGTATATCTCTTAATGCTGTCCCTCCCCGCTCTCCCCACCCCACAACAGTCCCTGGAGTGTGATGTTTCCCTTCCTGTGTCCATGAGTTCTCATTGTTCAATTCCCACCTATGAGTGAGAACATGTGGTGTTTGGTTTTTTGTCCTTGCGATAGTTTACTGAGAATGATGTTTTCCAGTTTCATCCATGTCCCTACAAAGGACATGAAGTCAATCCTTTTTATGGCTGCATAGTATTCCATGGTATATATGTGCCACATTTTCTTAATCCAGTCTATCATTGTTGGACATTTGGGTTGGTTCCAACTCTTTGCTATTGTGAATAGTGCCTCAATAAACATACGTGTGCATGTGTCTTTATAGCAGCATGATTTATAGTCCTTTGGGTATATACCCAGTAATGGGATGGCTGGGTCAAATGGTATTTCCAGTTCTAGATCCCTGAGGAATCGCCACACTGACTTCCACAATGGTTGAACTAGTTTACAGTCCCACCAACAGTGTAAA
>NW_026656209.1:0-6030 GCF_009828535.3 Hylobates moloch
TGTGTGTGTGTGTGTGTGTGTGTGTGTGTGTGTGTGTGTGTGTGTAAGACGCTGGAGCAATGCGAAGGAAGTAGAAAACCTATTTTAATCTAAGGAATTTCCAATATAATGCTTCCTTTGCTAAAAGGAATTTTATTTTGAATGTTATTATGAATGGATAGTAAGATTAGGTATCTTTCTCTTCCATATTTAACAAAAATAGTGATACACTTTCAGGTTTATACAAATGGACCTTATTTTAAAATTACAAATTTTCCAGTCTTTTGTACCCAACTTCTCCCTCTCCTAGCCCACAAATCAGAAGGACTGAAACAACTACAGATTGATTAATTTTTAAAATAACATTTATTATTTTTATAAAGGTTCTGCATGTACATTTGGAGCACTGAGAAAAAACATGCACAAGACGATAACAAAAATTATTTTTTATTGGATAATTTTTTTTAAGTAGTGACAGCCTGGATTACTGGATAATTTTTTTTTTCTGAGATGGAGTTTCACTCTTGTTGCCCAGGCTGGAGTGCAATGGCATGATCTTGGCTCACTGCAACCTCCACCTCTTGGGTTCAAGTGATTCTCCTGCCTCAGCCTCCCCAGTAGCTGGGATTACAGATGCGTGCCACCATGCCCACCTAAGTTTTGTATTTTTAGTAGAGACAGGGTTTCACCATGTTGGCCAGGCTGGTGTCAAACTCCTGACCTGAGGTGATCTGCCCACCTAGGCCTTCCAAAGTGCTGGGATTATAGGCATGAGCCACTGCACCCAGCCAGATTATTGGATAATTCTTGATGTTTAAAATTTGTTTTTCTCATTTAAAAGGTATATACTTAGCTGTTTGTTGTTGTTTTGGAGACGGAGTTTTGCTATGGAGTGCAGTGATGCAGTCTCGGCTCACTGCAACCTCTGCCTCCTCAGTTCAAGCGATTGTCCTGGCTCAGCCTCCCAAGTAGCTGGGATTACAGGTGCACACCACCATGCCCGGCTAATCCAGCTATTTTTTGTATTTTTAGTAGAGATGGAGTTTTACCATATTGGCCAAGCTGGTCTCAAACTCCTCACCTCAAATGATCTAACTGCCTTGGCCTCCCAAAGTGCTGGGATTACAGGCGTGAGCCCCGGCACCTAGCCATACTTAACCATTCTCTATACAAAGAGAAAGTATTGTAATTAGGGTATGATCACTCCTTCAAAACTCATTCTAGAAAATATTTTATCCTTTAAAACTACAACACGAAGAAAGCTAAACTTCATTTGAATTTTCATAATATAAATCTTCTTTGTGAAAATGGAGTCATTCACTGTTGACTTCTTTTTTGGTAGATGGGGTGGGGTAATAAGCCTTTAAAATACTTCACCTCTTTCCTTATATATTTTGGTTCTTAGTGGCAAGCTCCAGCAAGATGTTCAGAAATGGCAATTTCTTCCTTTTCTAGTGTTTTAGTGCTTTCCTGGTGAGGGCTGTTTCTCACCTATAAAAACTGTGAGCATAAGTCACACAAATACAGACTATGAGTGCATTTTTATGGGTAAATGTTACTTTCTTCCCCAGCTCAATTATATGTAAAGAGGTTCTTCTCACTGTATCTGAAGGGACATAAATCATTTAAGTATAGTTGGGTTTGAGTTTTTAAATGCTGTTAAGATATAGCAGTTACTTATATATCAGGCTCTGTGTTTCTGTGTTAAGCACTTTACATATAGAATCTCATTTAATCTTCTCAGCAACCCTAAGAGAGGTACTATTACTATTGCTTTTTTATTATTCTTATTGAGGAAATTGAAGCTTAGAGAGCTAATTTCCCTTGGTCAAATAGGTGCTAAGCTCAGAGTCTGGATCCAAGGCCAGAGAGAGCAGTTTAACTCCAAAAGCCATGCTCTTAGCCACTACACTATACTGCTTAGCAATAAAAATATTAGCAACCATTTACTGAGCACCTGCTATAACAGCCAGGCACTGTGCTCGCTATTTTGCATATATTAAGTCATTTAACTTTCACATCAAGTGTATGAAGACTGCATTACTGGTCCCAATTTGCCAGATGAAGAAATTGACACTTAGGTCAAGTACCTCATTTGTTCAGGGTCACATGTTTGGAAATTGGGAAGAGGGGACCTATTAAAGGATGAGATCAATATGGTTAAGGATGACCTGACAAAAACAAGAAATGGGGAAAGGATTCCCTATTTAATAAATGGTGCTGGGAAAACTGGCTAGCCATATGTAGAAAACTGAAACTGGATCCCTTCCTTACAGCTTATACAAAAATTAATTTAAGATGGATTAAAGACTTACATGTTAGACCTAAAATCATAAAAAGCCTAGAAGAAAACCTAGGCATTACCATTCAGGACATAGGCATGGGCAAGGACTTCATGTCTAAAACACCAAAAGCAATGACAACAAAAGCCAAAATTGACAAATGGGATCTAATTAAACTAAAGAGCTTCTGCACAGCAAAAGAAACTACCATCAGAGTGAACAGGCAACCTACAAAATGGGAGAAAATTTTTGCAACCTACTCATCTGACAAAGGGCTAATATCCAGAATCACAATGAACTCAAACAAATTTACAAGAAAAAAACAACCCCATCAAAAAGTGGGCAAAGGACATGAACAGACACTTCGCAAAAGAAGACATTTATGCAGCCAAAAAACACATGAAAAAATGTTCATCAATCACTGGCCATCAGAGAAATGCAAATCAAAACCACAATGAGATACCATCTCACACCAGTTAGAATGGCCATCATTAAAAAGTCAGGAAACAACAGGTGCTGGAGAGGAGGTGGAGAAATAGGAACACTTTTACACTGTTGGTGGGACTGTAAACTAGTTCAACCATTGTGGAAGTCAGTGTGGCAATTCCTCAGGGATCTAGAACTAGAAATACCATTTGACCCAGCCATCCCATTATTGGGTATATACCCAAAGGACTATAAATCATGCTGCTATAAAGACACATGCACATGTATGTTTATTGTGGCACTATTCACAATAGCAAAGACTTGGAACCAACCCAAATGTCCAACAACGATAGACTAGATTAAGAAAATGTGGCACATATACACCATGGAATACTATGCAGCCATAGAAAATGATGAGTTCATGTCCTTCGTAGGGACACGGATGAAACTGGAAATCATCATTCTCAGTAAACTATCGCAAGGACAAAAAACCAAACACCGCATGTTCTCACTCATAGGTGGGAATTGAACAATGAGAACACATGGACACAGGAAGGGGAACATCACACTCCGGGGACTGTTGTGGGGAGCGGGGAGGGACAGCATTAGGAGATACACCTAATGCTAAATGATGAGTTAATGGGTGCAGCACACCAACATGGCACATGGATACATAGGTAACAAACCTGCACATTGTACACATGTACCCTAAAACTTAGAGTACAATTAAAAAAAAAAAAAACTTCAAAAAAAAATATATGGTTAAGGATGTATTTGGCCAAAATAGAGTAAAACCCGAACAGAACCTGAATCTTGCCCCAACTACCTGTTTCCAGGCGATCTCAGGGAAATCTATGCCCAGAGTAGGAAATAAAGCAAAGATTCTTCATTATTAGCTGGGGCTTTGGCCCTAACCGCCAGTGTAGAACTGTAAGGACTCACACTGGCCCATAGCAGTTTTCCTGTGCTAGATTGGCCTGTGGCTTGCAGAGCACACATTCTAGGCTCTGCTCTTCCTCCACTGATGGGACAAGGCCCTGCCTATGAGTGCTAGAGGAGGAGAAAATTGAAAGAAAGATGGTTGTATTGATGCTTGGGAGCCTCTATCTCTAGGCCTGGCTGCTGCAAAGGGAGAGAAAGGGAGAATGAGCAACAGGGCACTTCCAGGCAGAAGACGGAGACAACCACTTACCTCTTTAGTCTTCTTAAAGTTCCTCTTTCTGTGACTGTGGTACAGCCTAGTGCCATGGAATCTTCCCAATCCAGATTAACATTCCTTCTGGGTGGGGGGGTTGGGGGAGAAAAACAGAAGAGAAACCTGAGCTTCCTTTACCCTAAAGACCAGCATTACCACAGCAAGTAAGTGTCTAAACTGGGATCTAAACCAGTATCTGTGCTCTTAACCACTATTCCAGTGGGAGGGGCATATCAAAATTACATATAACCCTGCAGGCAGTTATAAAGCCTAAACATGGTATTGTGCAAAGCATTAAAGATGGGAGAAAAGATTGAAGATGGGCAAAGAAACAACGTGCAAATAAACATGAAGTCAAAAACAAAAACAGGCCAGGCGTGGTGGCTCATGCCTGTAATCCCAACACTTTGGGAGGCTGAGGCAGGCGGATCACTTGAGGACAGGAGTTCGAGACCTGGCCAACATGGTGAAACCCCATCTCTATTAAAAATAGAAAAATTAGCCAAGTGTGGTGGCACACACCTGTAATCCCAGCTACTCGGGAGGCTAAGGCAGGAGAATTGCTTGAACCTGGGAGGTGGAGGTTGCAGTGAGCTGAGATTGTGCCACTGCCCTCCAGCCTGGGTGGCAGAGCAAGACTCTGTCTCAAAAACAAAAACAAAGCAAAAACCCAAAGATCTATCTCTCTTAAGTACTGATCAGGAGAAATCTTACTGTTAGATGACAAAACCAAGATCTGGAACAGTGTACTCACTATGCTACCTTATGTCTTAAGAAATGGGAGATGTGTGTGTCTGTGTGTCTGTGTGTGTGTATGTGTGTGTGTGTGTGTGTGTGTGTGTATGCTTAATTTTACATCAAGAACCACTGAAAGGGCTGGGCACAGTGGCTTATGCCTGTAATCCCAGCACTTTCGGAGGCCAAGGCAAATTCCTGAGATGAGGAGTTCGAGGCCAGCCTGGGCAACATGGTGAAATCCCATCTCTACTAAAAATATAAAAATTAGCCACGTGTGGTGGCAGGCGCCTGTAATTCCAGCTACTCAAGAAGCTGAGGCAGGAGAATTGCTTGAACCCGGGAGGCGGAAGTTGCAGTGAGCTGAGATCATGCCACTGCACTGCAGCCTAGGTGATACAATGAGACTGTCTCAAAACAAACAAACAAACAAAAAAAAAACAACAAAAACAAACAAACAAAAAAAACCCAAAAAGAACCACTGAAAGGGCAAATAAGAAACGAATACAAGTTACCTGTAGAAGACAGGGGGGAACAAGGGGAGTGGGGTCAAAAGTGAGAATTAGACTCTTTTTGTTGTACAGACAGGGTCTCACTATGTTGCCCATGGGCTCAAGCAATCCTCCTGCCTCAGCCTCCCAAAGTGCTGAGATTACAGGTGTGAGCCAGTGTGCCCAGCCAAGGAAATGAGACTTTTAAAATGTATACCTTTTACAGTTTTGATTTTTGAACTTTGTAAATATACTATCTGTTTTAAAATAAAAGTTAGGGGTAAAAAACAAAGAATGTGGTAGAGTGAAGGAGAAAAGAATAAGTAGAAAAAATCACGGGAATACTTTTCCAAAGATTAGTTGGGTGGTCTTTTTTTACTTGTAGTGGAATGCAGGGAAGGCAAAAAAATTAGTGCTCAGAGATGGCTGGAAAGAGATGGCTTTTGGCTGGATATCATAGACTGGACCTGGAGCCCAGAATAAAAGATGTTTGCTCAGCGACTAAAGTAGCTGATAAAGAACTGCAACTCAATTAAGAGACTGAGATTAATTAAGAGTCACCAAGTCAGTTGGCACAACTTTTATTGTTGTTCATGTGCATTACTCCTTTTTACCTCCTAAGAGTGCTATCAAGCCAGATGTGGTGGCTCACGCCTGTAAACCCAGCACTTTGGGAGGCCGAGGCAGGAAGATCGCTTGAGCCCAGAAGTTCTAGATCAGCCTGTGCAACATAGTAGGGCCTTGTCTCTACAAAAACTATGAAAAAATTAGCCAGGTGTAGTGGCATGTGCCTATAATCCCAGCTACTGGGAGGCTGACACAAGAAGATTGCTTGAGCCCAGGAGTTCAAGGCCAGCCTGGGCAACATGGCAAGAGCCTATCTCTACAAAAAATTTAAAAATTAAGCTGGGCGTGGTGGTGT
>NW_026656210.1:0-6029 GCF_009828535.3 Hylobates moloch
TTCTTATTACAGCAGACTAATTTGCCCAGTGTTAGTTTCATCTGTTTTTCACCAGCCTCATCAAAAAGCGTATAGTCAACAAGGAATGCACAACAGAAAACAAATTAGTGGTTGCCAGGGGCTAGGGAGAGAGGGAGATGGAGAGTAACTGCTTAACTTTGCATCCTTCAATCACAAATTAGTGAAAAGGAGAGACTGACATAGCCTCCCAGCCTACATCTTTCTCTCATGCTGGATGCTTCCTGCCCTCAAACATCAGACTCCAAATTCTTCAGTTTTGAGACTTGGGCTGGCTCTCCTTGCTCCTCAAGCTTGCAGACAGCCTACTGTGGGACTTTGTGATCTTGTAAGTTAATACTTAATAAAACCCTATATATATATATATATATATATATATATACACACACACACACACACACACACACACACACACACACATATGTGTATATATATACATATATATGTATATATATATATACATCCATTAGTTCTGTCCCTGTAGGGAACCCTGACTAATACAACAGGTATAGGGTTTTCTTTTGTGATGATGAAAATGTTTTGGAATTAGATACGGGTTATAGTTGCACAATATTGTGAATGTACTAAAGGCCAATGAATCATGCACTTTAAAATGATTAATTCTAAATTATGTGACTTTCATCTCATTTTTTTAAAAAAGGTAATAAATATTATGTGCCAATAGTATTATTTGAAGGACTGTCTCTTCAAAGTTGCCTTTGCCTGACATTAAGTCAGACTACAGAGGCTAAGAAAACATTACCACTTTCTGTCAGGGTAAAAGTGTTCCTCATCAGAGGTCAAGTTGTTCCCTGTTGATGGACCAGGCTGGTTTGTATGGCCAAAGCTACAAAGAATAAGGATATCACTCTGGACGGGGGACTAACATTAATTATCATTTAGAACTTGTATTTCCACAAGTGGATGAAAGCACATATACTTTTGGCTGAAATTCCAATTCTCATTTTGGTCATTGTCCATTTTTAATACGTTAAGAGCCTCTCAATATATCAAGATTAAATAGTGAGGAGAAGAAAACTCCAACTTGATTGCCTATTTTCTACTAAATTATTTCTGTTCCAACAAATGGACTCATTTGACAATTTAAAAAATGATTGCAGTCTTTCAGCATCTCATCCTTTCCCTCCCTTTTCCAGAGGGACTGATATTCTTCCCTAGAGAACTAGAATAAGATGGCCACTGAAATGTTGTAAACATTAGATACTTTTATGCCCTCCCATCTCACCCCATCCTGACCCCAGTTGCTACACGCTATGTTTAAAGAAGTTCTTCTGTACCTGCAGCTGAATCATATAGCAGCCTGGTTTGCATTGGCTTACTGACCTTATCCTGGCTCCATCTTAGCTTACTCACCCTTAGTTTCCTTTTCACCCATTTCCACATATTTTATGTATTTTCATAAAATGACTCAGCCTTTTGGGAAATTAGGTGTGGTATAACATAATGGAAGGAAAAAATGAAAAATGATATATTAACTCAAAAGAGAACGCCAGACTGAAAAAAGTGCATCTGCCTCTAATTTGTGGTGTGATCCAGAACAGTCTGGCTTAGTCTGTTTGGTCTGCTTCATTCTCCGCAGCTACAGAAACTACCCTGTTGATACATACAAAGAAAGGCTCTTTTAAAAGCCCACAGTATGTCATGCTGAGCATCATCCTTGAAAACAGCAAGATCGACTAGAGGGTAAGTTCACTCCCAAATACCACCAATATTAGTGATTTTTTTTTCAAGCAAATGGGAACAAATTGTGTAGGTCCTGGTCTTGGAAGAAGCTACTAAAGGAGACAGTGGTTTAAGAGATAACATTCCACTTTGCCACAGTTAGAGACATTCATTGTAGCATTTACTTTTCTCTTCATCTAAGATAATCTAATTGAGATTTTGAAGGCTTTTAAACTGAAATGATTCATAAAAGATTATGATTTAGTGTATTCAGAAAACTCATTAACAGGGCATTTTAGATAAAGGAAGCACAATGCGTCAGATAGATTTTGATTATAATTTACTTGGGCTAAAATCTACATCTGCAAATGAATTGCTACATAATCCTTCCTGATGCCATAAGAACAAAAGTCCACTGCCATAGGGTTTTCTAAAGTAACCTCTCTTTGATAGGAAGTATGGTATTAAAAATGTGAGTGTATGGTGAGCTCTGTGTTTCCCCACCCCTCCATTCCCGCACTCCCTCATGCCATAAATTTATTTACCTAAACCTTGGTGAGTAACAAAGCAGTTATGTTATTAAACTGTACAGTAAATCATCTACATTCACATGTCCTAAACAAAATCTGTAAAAAATCACTGCAAAAGGTGGTTATTGAGACTATTGAGAAAGATCTTTTTTATGTGTAAAGAATAGTTAAGCAAAATGCAATATTACTGGTAGGTACCTCTAGTTGCCCTGTGTATGACATGGAAGAATAAACAAATTGAGGGGGGCACAAAGTGTAACAGTGAGATGCATCTCTTTAGGAGCTCAATAGTTTAACTGCAAATGTTCTTACCAAGATGCATCAATAGACCTTACAACTCTAATTTTTCTCTGCTTTCTACTAGGAGAAGAAATGTGGCAAAAAGATGGAAAGGATCAAGTCCTGATGTTTGTCCCTGTTTCTGTTGAAGTCATTCTGTGCCCTAAAATCATTTCTGATCACTAGGTTTCACAATTATTGACAGAGAATACCTACTGTACTCTGTTTAATTACTTTATCTGTTAAAATTTCACATCAGTAATAACCCTAACTTTTACAAATTCTAAGCAAGGTCTTTGAAATCTTCCCATTTGAGTTCAGGCACATCACTATAGGCTGGTTTTGGGAGATAGCAAAAAAGAGAAAGAATGAGCTATTCCATTCCCAGGAGTACTGGGTACTGGGTCAGAATGGGGAATTGTATCACTGTATGCTGAACTTTTGGCATGCCCACAGCATAAATTCTGACAATGTCAGTGTATTTGAATGAACACAAATTTCAAAGTTGAGTAGTTTGTTGGGTGTGGTGGTCTCTCAGCATTCTACTTTCCCATTATTTTATACCTCTTGTTCATTCAATTGGGAATTAACTGTGGTTTTAATCTATGAAAAATATCTTGGGCATATGGAGAAAGAACAAATGTCCAAAGTTGCCTTTTTAAAAATGTTTCATTTTTTTAAATTGACAAATAAAGTTATATATATCTATCATGTACAACATGATGTTTCGAAATGTATATACATAACAGAATTCCTAACTCAAGCTAATTAACATGTGCATTACCTTACAGAGATTTTAAGTGTTCTCACCACAAAAAAAAATATATAAGGTTATGCAAAGTTGACTTTTATCTTAACTGTTTACCATGTATATAAAAGTATGACAGTATATGTACAAGTCTTAAAGTCCTAAATATCCTTTTAAAAAATGCAAAGATTCCATATAATTCCTGAGCTTCCCTCATGTATATTGCTACACAACTTCAGGAAAAATGTCATACCAACTATTTCTGTATCTAAACAGATTTCCCAACAAAAAGAAAGCGCAAGTTGTCTCCAGGAACAATGGTAGGACATAAGTTATCTGACTGTATCACTTGGGATTGAAAATTAAAGGCCTGTTTCCATAATGGAACTATTTTGAGGAATTGACATTACTGCCGTAACAACAAATAATTCACAGGTATCTTTAACTGACTCTAAAGCCTCTAGATACTGAATTAGATGATGTACACTTCCAATAAAAGAGAATAGGCTGCATCTTGCTGCTTCAGCTAATTGTGGATTTTTATTTCATGTTTTATTAGAGGGAGTATCATAATCCTTTCTTTCCATCCATTCCATAATCCATCCTTTCCATGTTGGGTCAAATTTTCTTATCCTAACCTGAAATACTGCTTTTGTTTCACACTCTGCCCAAGTATTAAGGGAATAACTAAGATTCAGGTAGTCATTTTACTAGAAAGTCATTTAAATGATGTGTTCAAAAAAGAGGTCACTTACCTAACTTAACCATCACCACAAGTGGAAGAGATGTCTGAATTAGTAACTCCTTTGACCAATTTTCTTGTAAACAATGTCACACAAATGAATCTGAACACAAATACTGTCTCTGTATAAATGTGCATGTACATATATGCATACACTGACAGCAACTCATGAATTATTAAATTAGCAAGGAACACATTTTTCACCTAAGTGAAGCTTCCCAACAAAGCTTTGGAACTGAAAGCTTTCTAAAATATTGCTATATACTTACTTGCCTTTGAAAACTGTACTTGCTGATTAAAATTTAATAATATTTAATACTTTTTAATGTGCAATGTAATTAAGAACAGCAATCGCTGTACTATGCTGCTATAATCTTAGAGTTTTTCTCAATACTACATGGTCTCAGTAGGCTATCAATTTTTAGTTCTTATGTTTGTTTTTCAGATTTTCCATCCCCCTTTAGCTATCAGTTTGATAGTCATTATTTTTTAATGATGCCTCTATACTCACTTGGAGCTGCCTCCTTGGTCTTACTTTTTTAAAGTTTAAACATTATAACATTGTTTTGGGATTACCATGGATAAAAATAAAATATAAATAAGTATAAATACAATGTATATAAATTATATATATGTGTCTGTGTATCTATCTATCTATCTATCTATCTATCTATCTATCTATCTATCTATCTATATGTGTGTGTGTGTGTGTGTGTGTGTATGTATGTATAATCATCCACAAAGGGTGATGGGGTATAAATGAAAATAAACTGTTGCAAAGCAGTTTCCATATTTTATAAGTAGAAAAACTAACTCTAAGTAGACTGGAATAAATATACATATTATAATCCCTAAGAACACCCCTAAAATGAATGTACAGTACTTAAATGACCATAAAGAGATTAAAATGAAGGACTAAAAAATATTTGATTAACCCAAAAGAAAGCATGAAGGGAAAAACAGAGCAGAAAAAAAAAAACAGATGGGACAAACTGAAAATACACAGCAAATAGAAGGCATAAACTTAAGCATATCATATATACATATTGAATGTAAAGGGAATAAATAGTTCAATTAAAAGGCTACAATTGTCAAATTGGACAAAAAGCAAGGAACATCTATATGTTGTCTATAAGAGATACATTTTTAAATACAAAACACAGGTTGAAAATAAAAGAATGGAAAAAGCTAAGAAAGAAAGATGGAGTTGCTCTATTGACAGAATAGACTATAAAACAAAGAGTATTCCCAAAGATAAAGAAGGACATTTTGTAATGACAAAGGGGTCAATTCATTAAGGAGACATAAACAACTATAAATGTATCTACACCTAATAAAAATCTTCAAAATACATAAGCAAACCCTGACAGAACAAAGAAATACACTAAGCCATAATAAAAGTGAGAAGTCAGAGATCTTTACATTCCTTTTTCTGCATTGGTAGAATGACTAGATTAAAAATAAGACATAAAATATGTCCCAATAAATCACACAATGTGAGCTGTTACAGAGTATGCATGTTCTTTGATCACAGTGGAATTAAGTTAGAAATGAACAACAATAAGTTATGTTTAAAAAGCACTAATATATGGAAATTAACACATTTCTAAATATACCATAAACCAAATAATAAATCACAATGGTAACTGGAAAATTATTTCAACTAAATAATGATGAAAATACAGCACATAAAAATTTGTGAGATGTGGCTAAGGGAGTTGGAAAAAAATTGTATAATACAAATGTTTATGCTAAAAAATGTTTAAAATAGATTATATAAGTTTCTAACCTTAAGAAGATTTTAAAAGACAAGTAAATTAAACCCAAAGTAGGTAGAAAAAAGGAAGTAATAAAGACAAGAGCATACATAAATAAAATTGAAAGTAGGCAAACACTAGGAAAAATTAACTCAGTCCAGCAGTTGACTGTCTGAAAAGATCATTAAAATTGATAATGCTGTAGCAAGACTTATCTCAAAAAAGAAAAATGTTGAATCCAACTTACAAGGGACGTGAAGGACCTCCTCAAG
>NW_026656211.1:0-630 GCF_009828535.3 Hylobates moloch
TTTTTTAGAGTTTCCAGTTTTTTTGCTCTGTTTTTTCCCCATCTTTGTGGTTTTATCTACTTTTTGTCTTTGATGATGGTGATGTACAGATGGGTTTTTGGTGTGGATGTCCTTTCTGTTTGTTAGTTTTCCTTCTACCAGACAGGACCCTCAGCTGCAGGTCTGTTGGAGTTTACTAGAGGTCCACTCCAGACCCTGTTTGGCTGGGTGTCAGCAGAGGTGGCTGCAGAACAGCGGATTTTCGTGAGACCACAAATTCAGCTGTCTGATAGTTCCTCTGAAAGTTTTGTCTCAGAGGAGTACCCGGTTGAATGAGGTGTCAGTCTGTCCCTACTGGGGGGGTGCCTCCCAGTTAGGCTGCTCAGGAGTGAGGGACCCACTTTAGGAGGCAGTCTGTCCGTTCTCAGATCTCCAGCTGCGTGCTGGGAGAACCACTACTCTGTTCAAAGCTGTCAGTCAGACAGGGACATTTAAGTCTGTGGAGGTTCTTGCTGAGTTTTTGTTTGTCTGTGCCCTGCCCCCAGAGGTGGAGCCTACAGAGGCAGGCAGGCCTCCTTGAGCTGTGGTGGGCTCCACCCAGTTCGAGCTTCCTGGCTGCTTTGTTTACCTAAGCAAGCCTGGGCAATGGCC
>NW_026656211.1:730-6028 GCF_009828535.3 Hylobates moloch
CCGAGCCAGGTGCGGGACACAATCTCCTAGTGTGCCGTTTTGCAGGCCCGTTGGAAAAGCGCAGTATTAGCGTGGGACTGACCCGATTTTCCAGGTGCCGTCTGTTTCCCCTTTCTTTGACTAGGAAAGGGAACTCCCTGACCCCTTGCGCTTCCCGAGTGAGGCAATGCCTCGCCCTGCTTCGGCTCGCGCACAGCGCGCTTCACTGACTGTCCTGCACCCACTGTTAGGCACTCCCTAGTGAGATGAAACCGGTACCTCAAGCAGAAATGCAGAAATCACCCGTCTTCTGTGTCGCTGGGGCTGGGAGCTGGAGACCGGAGCTGTTCCTATTCGGCCATCTTGGCTCCACCCTCGGCACTATGCTTCTTGTACAGCCTGCAGAATTGTGAGCCAAATAAACCTATTTTCTTTACAAATTACCCAGCCTTGGGTATTCCTTTATAGCAACACAAGTCGACTAAGACAGCTGGAATTACATACTGTTTGATGTCTGAAATGTCCTATGGAAGAAGAAAGGATAAATATCCACTGTGCCCCTTATCTCTAAGGCACCTGATCACCCCCTCTGGATATTTAAAAAATCCTAGATTTCAAATAGACTTTTACTCTACCAAAATTTCTGTGATCCCTGGAAGACCTAGCCACTATTTTTAGCTTGCAGGACATAGAAAAATAGTGGGGGGTCAGATTTGTACCATAAGCCATTGTTTGCTGATTTCTGATTTAGAATTAATTTGTCTCAGGCCACAGATCCTTTATTTGCATTGGCTTTCCCTCTGCTTGGAAAACTCTCCCTCAACCTGTTTCTGTTGTAGGCCTCTTCTCTCTGTGAATCCTTCTTTCTCTACAGACTTGCCTAAACTGATTTTTCTGCTGCTGTATGTCTCTGTAGTATCCTTGGGACTTCCTTATCAACTCATACATGGTTTACTTAATGTTTAAGTCCCTTTAATACACTGAAGACTTAATGGAAGAAAAATCTACAGTTGCCTTTTATTTAAACAGTTCAAGTCAGTCTCCTAGCCCACTGCCTGGCTGAGTGTAGCTGCTCAACAAGTATTTGTTAAGTGTACATATGAGTGCAGTATTACTGTCCCCATTTTTCAGATGATGAAACTGAGGCATAGCTAGTTGATTGGGACCACACTAAAAGCTATTAGATAGTAGAATAGAAATAATTTTCCAGTTAACTACACTGCTTTTTTAAACATTCAAATAGGATGCTTAGAAATAGGACAAAGAAGACAAATTAAATAGGATTTTCAGTAAGCAAAACACTAACCATGAAGATTATATTTTGCTACTCAGTAGGCTGAGGCGGAAGTAATTCTTGAGCCTAGGAATTCAAGACTAGCCTGGGCAACATAGTGAGACTGTCTAAAACAGAAAAAGATTGTGTTTGGTTTATGTTCTCCTTGTTCTCATGGCATATGCAATATAATGGGGGAGGTCAGATAACTGCATAGCAAATAAGTCCGACAACCCAGGTTAGTAGGTGGCAAGTACCAAGAAGGTTTATGTAGGTCATGTGTTGCTGTGGCAAGGTGGGGTCAAGGAGAAAGTCAGAGGCAAGTGCTAAGCCAAGCCAGGGGAGTCACATAGGCCACATCCCTTCAGGAGTCACTTCTGTGGACATTGGCTAGTCAATGCAAAGCAAACAGTAACCTCTAGAGCAGGTGTGAAGGGACACTCATGAACTTTTTCCCAGGTGATATGTTCCTCAAACTGCTGCAACTGCAGAATGCTGAGAGATGTCCACCGGTGGGAATGGTCAGAGGGCCTTGCCGGGAGTGGGGTTCTAACAGGTGCTCAAGAAGTTAGATAAGGGTTTTTCTGACTCATGAGAAAAGACTCTAGGAACCTGAAAGAGTTTAATTTTCCTACCAGTAGGTGATTTGGGACAGTCTCCTAATCCATCAGCAAGTGTTTCTTGAGGTCCTTACTATGTACCAAGAAAGTCAAATGGGGTTCTATTTCTGATGGCTGCACTTTTTTTTTCTTTTTTGTGTTTTATTATACTTTAAGTTCTTGGGTACATGTGCACAACGTGCAGGTTTGTTACATATGTATACATGTGCCATGTTGGTGTGCTGCACCCATTAACTCATCATTTACACTAGGTATTTCTCCTAATGCTATCCCTCCCCCTCCGGCAACCCCATCACAGGCCCCTGTGTGTGATGTTCCCCACCCTGTGTCCAAGTGTTCTCATTGTTCAATTCCCACCTATGAGTGAAAACATGTGGTGTTTGGTTTTCTGTCCTTGCGATAGTTTGCTCAGAATGATGGTTTCCAGCTTCATCCATGTCCCTACAAAGGACATGAACTCATCCTTTTTTATGGCTGCATAGTATTTCTTGGTGTATATGTGCCACATTTTCTTAACCCAGTCTATCATTGTTGGACATTTGGGTTGGTTCCAAGTCTTTGCTATTGTGAATAGTGCCACAATAAACATACGTGTGCATGTGTCTCTATGGTAGCATGATTTATAATCCTTTGGATATATACTCAGTAATGGGATGGCTGGGTCAAATGGTATTTCTAGTTCTAGATCCTTGAGGAATTGCCACACTGATTCCCACAATGGTTGAACTAGTTTACAGTCCCACCAACAGTGTAAAAGTGTTCCTGTTTCTCCACATCCTCTCCAGCACCTGTTGTTTCCTGACTTTTTAATGATCACCATTCTAACTGGTGTGAGATGGTATCTCATTGTGGTTTTGATTTGCATTTCTCTGGTGACCAGTGATGATGAGCATTTTTTCATGTGTCTATTGGGTGCATAAACGTCTTCTTTTGAGAAGTGTCTGTTCATATCCTTCGCCCACTTTTTGATGGGGTTGTTTGTTTTATTCTTGTAAATTTGGTTAAGTTCTTTGTAGATTCTGGATATTAACCCTTTTTAAAATGGGTAGATTGCAAACATTTTCTCCCATTCTGTAGGTTGCCTATTCACTCTGATGGTAGTTTCTTTTGCTGTGCAGAAGCTCTTTAGTTTAATTAGATGCCATTTGTCAATTTTGGCTTTTGTTGCCATTGATTTTGGTGACTTCGTCATGAAGTCCTTGCCCATGCCTATGTCCTGAATGGTATTGCTTAGGTTTTCTTCTAGGGTTTTTATGGTTTTAGGTCTGACATTTAAGGACATTTAAGTCTTTAATCCATCTTGAATTAATTTGTGTATAAGGTGTAAGGAAGGGATCCAGTTTCAGCTTTCTACATATGGCTAGCCAGTTTTCCCAGCACCGTTTATTAAATAGGGAATCCTTTCCCCATTTCTTGTTTTTGTCAGGTTTGTCAAGGATCAGATGTTTGTAGATATGTGGTATTATTTCTGAGGGCTCTGTTCTGTTCCATTGGTGTATATCTCTGTTTTGGTACCAGTACCATGCTGTTTTGCTTACTGTAGCCTTGTAGTATACGGCAGGGCATAGCTGAACAAAAGGCAGCAGAAACTTCTGCAGACTTTAACGTCCTTGTCTGACAGCTTTGAAGAGAGCAGTGGTTCTCCAAGCACAGAGTTTGAGATCAGAGAACAGACAGCCTGCCTCCTCAAGTGGGTCCCTGACCCCCAAGTAGGCTAACTGAGAGACATCTCCCAGTAGGGGCCGATTGACACCTCATGCAGACAGGTGCCCCTCAGAGACGAAGCTTCCAGAGGAAGGATCACGTTCTGCAGTATTTGCTGTTCTGCAGCCTCCGCTGGTGATACCCAGGCAAACGGTCTGGAGTGGACCTTCAGCAAACTCCAACCGACCTGCAGCTGAGTGTCCTGACTGTTAGAAGGAAAACTAACAAACAGAAAGGAATAGCATTAACATCAACAAAAAGTACATCCACACCAAAACCCCATCTGTAGGTCACCATCATCAACGACCAAAGGTAGATAAAACCACAAAGATGGGGAGAAACCAGAGCAGAAAAGCTGAAAATTCTAAAAACCGAGCGCCTCTTCTCGTCCAAGGGATCGCAGCTCCTCACGAGCAATGGAACAGAGCTGCACGGAGAATGATCTTGACAAGTTGACAGAAGCAGGCTTCAGAAGATCGGTAATAACAAACTTCTCCAAGCTAAAGGAGGATGTTCGAACTCATCGCCAGGAAGCTAAAAACCTTGAAAAAAGGTTAGACAAATGGCTAACTAGAATAAACAGCATAGAGAAGACCTAAAATGACTTGATGGAGCTGAAATCTGTGGCACGAGAACTATGTGATGCATGCACAAGCTTCAGTAGCTGATTCAATTAAGTGGAAGAAAGGGTATCAGTGATTGAAGATCAAATGAATGAAATGAAGTGAGAAGTTTAGAGAAAAAACAGTAAAATGAAACAAACAAAGCCTCCAAGAAATGTGGGACTAATGAAAAGACCAAATCTACGTTTGACTGGTGTACCTGAAAGTGACGGGGAGAATGGAACCAAGTTGGAAAACACTCTGCAGGATATTGTCCAAGAGAACTTCCCCAACCTAGCAAGGCAGGCCAACATTCAAATTCAGGAAGTACAAAGATACTCCTCGAGAAGAGCAACCCCAAGACACATAATTGTCAGATTCACCAAGGTTGAAATGAAGGAAAAAATGTTAAGGGCAGCCAGAGAGAAAGGTTGGGTTACCCACAAAGGGAAGCCCATCAGACTAACAGCGGATCTCTTGGCAGAAACTCTACAAGCCAGAAGAGAGTGCGGGCCAATATTCAACATTCTTAAAGAAAAGAATTTTCAACCCAGAATTTCATATCCAGCCAAACTAAGCTTTATAAGTGATGGAGAAATAAAATCCTTTACAGACAAGCAAATGCTGAGAGATTTTGTCACCACTAGGCCTGCCTTACAAGAGCTCCTGAAGGAAGCACTAAACATGGAAAGGAACAAGCAGTACCAGCCACTGCAAAAACATGCCGAATTGTAAAGACCATTGAAGCTAGGAAGAAACTGCATCAGCTAACGAGCAAAATAAGCAGCTAACATCAAAATGACAAGATCAAATTCACACATAACAATATTAACCTTAAATGTAAATGGGATAAATGCCCCAATTAAAAGACACAGACTGGCAAATTGGATAAAGAATCAAGACTCATCAGTGTGCTGTATTCAGGAGACCCATTTCATGTGCAGAGACACACACAGGCTCAAAATAAAAGGATGGAGGAAGATCTACCAAGCAAATGGAAAACAAAAAAAGAGCAGGTGTTGCAATTCTAGTCTCTGATAAAACAGACTTTAAACCAACAAAGATCAAAAGAGACAAAGAAGGCCATTACATAATGGTAAAGGGATCAATTCAACAAGAA
>NW_026656212.1:0-5153 GCF_009828535.3 Hylobates moloch
CATTCTGTGAGACATCTTTCTGATCTGTACATTGTACTAACAGAGTTGAACTTTACTTTTGATTCAGGAGTTCTGAAACACTCTTTCTGTAGAAACTGCAAGTGGACATTCGGAGCAATAAGTGGCCTATTGTGGAAAAATGAATATCTTCAAATAAAAACTACACTGAAGCATTTTGTGAAACTTCTTTCTGATCTGTGCATTCAACTATCAGAGTTGAAACTGACTTTTGATTGAAGAATTCTGAAAAACTCTTTCTATAGAAACTGCAAGTGGACATTCAGAGCGCTAAGAGTCCTACAGTGGAAAAAGGAATATCTTCAATTAAAAACTACACAGAATCATTCTGTGAAACTACTTTCTGATCTGTGCATTCAGCTAACAGTGTTGAACCGTATTTTTGTTTGAGGAGTTCTAAAACACTCTTTCTGTAGAAACTGCAAGTGGACATTCAGAGCCTTAGGGGGCATATGATGGAAAAAGGAATATCCTCAAATAATAACTACACAGAAGCATTTTGTGAAACTTCTTTCTGATCTGTGCATTCAACTTACAGAGTTGAATCTTTCTTTTGATTGAGGAGTTCTGAAACACTCTTTCTGTGAAAAGTGCAAGTGGACATTCGGAGCGCTAAGGGGCCTATTGTGGAAAAAGCAGTACCTTCAAATAAAAACTACACAGAAGATTTCTGTGAGACATCTTTCTGATCTGTGCATTCAGCTAACACGGTTGAACCTTACTTTTGATTTAGAAGTTCTGAAACACTCTGTAGAAACTGCAAGTGCACATTTGGGCGCTAAGGGGCATATACATTAAAAAGGAATATCTTCTATTGAAAACTACACAGAAGCATTCTGTGAAACTTATTGCTGATCTGGGCATTCATCTAACAGGGTTGAACCTTACTATTGATTGAGGAGTTCTGATACACTTTCTGTAGAAACTGCTAGTGGACATATGTTGCCCTAAGGGGCCTGTATAGGAAAAAGGAATATCTTCAATAAATACTACACAGAAGCGTTCTGTGAAATTTCTTTCTGATCTGCACATTCTACTAACAGAGTTGGACCTTGCTTTTGATTCAGCAGTTCTGAAACACTCTTTCTGTAGAAACTGCAAGTGCACATTTGGAGCGCTAAGGGGCATATAGTTTAAAAAGGAATATCTTCAAATAAAAACTACACAGAAGCATTCTGTGAGACATGTTTCTGATCTGTGCATTCAGCTAACACGGTGGAACATTACTTTTGATTCAGGAGTTCTGAAACACTCTTTCTGTAGAAACTGCAAGTACACTTTGGGATGGCTAAGGGGCATATAGTTTAAAAAGGAATATCTTCTAATAAAAACTACACAGAAGCATTCTGTGAAACTTCTTGCTGATCGGTACATTCATCTAACAGAGTTGAACGTTAGTTTTGATTGAGCAGTTCTGAAAAACTCTTTCTGTACAAACTGCAAGTAGACATATTGTGCCCTAAGGGGCCTGTAGAGGAAAAAGGAATATCTTCAAATAAATACTACACAGAAGCGTTCTGTGAAACTTCCTTCTGATCTGTACGTTCTACTAACCGGGTTGAAACTTACTTTTGATTCAGGAGTTCTGAAACACACTTTCTGTAGAAACTTCAAGTGGACATTCGGAGCACAAGGGGGCCTATTGTGGAAAAATGAATAACTTCAAATTAAAACTACACTGAAGCATTTTGTGATACTTCTTTCTGATCGGTGCATTCAAATTACAGAGTTCAACCTTGCTTTTGATTGAGGAGTTCTGAAACACTCTTTCTGTACAAAGTGCAAGTGGACATTCAGAGCGCTAATGGTCCTACAGTGGATAAAGGAATATCTTCAAATGAAAGCTACACAGAAGCATTCTGTGAAACTTCTTGCTGATCTGTGCATTCAACTAACAGAGTTGAAACTTACTTTTGATTGAGCAGTTCTGAAACACTCTTTCTGTTGGAACTGCAATTGGACATTCAGATCGCTAGGGGGCCTATGATGGAAAAACGAATATGTTCAAATAAAATCTACACAGAAGCATTTTGTGAAACGTGATTCTTTTCTGTGCATTCAACTTACAGAGTTGAAGCTTTCTTTTGATTGAGGAGTTCTGAAACACTCTTTCTGTGCAAAGTGCAAGTGGACATTCGGAGCGCTAAGGGGCCTATAGTGGAAAAGAAATCTCTTCAAATAAAAACTACACAGAAGCATTCTGTGAAACTTCTTTCTGATCTGTGCATTCAACTAACAGAGTTGAACCTTAGTTTTTGTTAAGGAGTAATGAAACACTCTTTCTGTAGAAACTGCAAGTGCACATTTGGAGCGTTAGGGGGCCTATAGTGGAAAAAGAAATATCATAAAATAAAAACTACACAGAAGCATTGTGTGAAACTTCTTTCTGATCTGTGCATTCAACTAACAGAGTTGAACCTTAGTTTTGGTTTAGGAGTTTTGAAACACTCTTTCTGTAGAAACTGCAAGTGGACAATCGCAACGCTAAGGGGCCTATAGTGGTAAAAGGAGTACCTTCAAATGAAAACTACACAGAATCATTCTGTGAGACATCTTTCTGATCTGTGCATTCAGCTAACACGGTTGAACCTTAATTTTGATTGAGGAGTTCTGAAACACTCTGTAGAAACTGCAAGTGGACATTTGGAGCGCTAAGAGTCCTATAGTGAAAAAAGGAATATCTTCAAATAAAAACTACACAGAAACATTCTGTGAAACTTGTTTCTGCTCTGTGCATTGAACTAACTGAGTTGAACCTTGTTTTTGATTGAGGACTTCAGGAAACACTCTTTCTGTAGAAACTGCAAGTGGATATTCGCAGCGCTAAGGGGCCTATAGTGGAAAAAGGAGTACCTTCAAATAAAAACTACACAGAAGCATTCTGTGAGACATCTTTCTGATCTGTGCATTCAGCTAACACGGTTGAACCTTACTTTTGATTCAGGAGTTCTGAAACACTCTTTCTGTAGAAACTGCAAGTGCACTTAGGAATGGCTAAGGGGCATATAGTTTAAAAAGGAATATCTTCTAATAAAAACTACACAGAAGCCTTCTGTGAAACTTGTTGCTGATCAGTGCATTCATCTAACAGAGTTGAATGTTAGTTTTGATTGAGCAGTTCTGAAACACTCTTTCTGTAGAAACTGCAAGTGGACATATTGTGCCCTAAGAGCCCTGTAGAGGAAAAAGGAATATCTTCAAATGAATACTACACAGAAGCGTTCTCTGAATCTTCTTTCTGATCTGTACATTCAACTAAGAGTGTTGAACCTTACTTTTGATTGGAGACATCTGAAACACACTTTCTGTAGTAACTGCAAGTGGACATTCGGAGCGCTAAAGGGCCTACAGTGGAAAAAGGAATATCTTCAAATAAAAACTACCGAGAAGCATTGTGTGAAACTTCTTTCTGATCTGTGCATTCAACTGACAGAGTTGAAACTTCCTTTTGATTGATGAGTTCTGAAACATTCTTTCTGTAGGAACTGCAAGTGGACAATCAGAGCGCTAAGGGGCCTATGGTGGGAAAATGAATGTGTTCAAATAAAAGCTACACAGAAGCATTTTGTGAAACTTGATTCTGATCTGTGCATTCAACTTATAGAGTTGAACCTTGCTTTTGATTGAGGAGTTCTGAAACACTCTTTCTGTAGAAAGTGCAAGTGGACATTCAGAGCGCTATGGGGCCTAGAGTAGAAAAAGGAATATCGTCAAATAAAAACTACACAGAAGCATTCTGTGAAACTTCTTTCTGATTTGTGCGTTCAACTAACAGAGTTGAACCTTCCTTTTGTTTGAGGTGTTCTGAAACACTCTTTCTGTAGAAACTGCAAGTGGACATTTGGAGCGCTAAGGGTCCTGTAGTGGAAAAAGGTGTATCTTCAATTAAAAACTACACAGAAGCATTCTGTGACACATCTTTCTGATCTGTGCATTCAGCTAAAACGGTTGAACTTTACTTTTGATTGAGGAGTTCTGAAACACTCTTTCTGTAGAAACTGCAAGTGCACATTTGGAGCGCTAAGGAGCATATAGTTTAAAAGGAATATCTTCAAATAAGAACTACACAGAAGCATTCTGTGAAACTTCTTACTGATTTGTGCATTCATCTAAACACAGTTGAACATTACTTTTGATTCAGGAGTTCTGAAACAGTCTTTCTGTAGAAACTGCAAGTGGACATTCGTAGCACTAAGGGGCCTATTGTGGAAAAATGAATATCTTCAAATAAAAACTACACTGAAGCATTCTGTGAAACTTCTTTCTGATCTGTGCATTCAACTAACAGAGTTGAACCTTCGTTTTGGTTGAGGAGTTCTGAAACACTCTTTCTGTAGAAACTGCAAGTGCACATTTGGAGCGCTAAGGGGCCTAGAGTCGAAAAAGGAATATCTTCAAATAAAAACTACACAGAAGCATTCTGTGAAACTTCTTTCTGATCTGTGCATTCAACTAACAGAGTTGAACCTTCCTTTTGTTTGAGGTGTTCTGAAACACTCTTTCTCTAGAAACGGCAAGTGAACATTTGGAGCGCTAAGGGGCCTATAGTGGAAAAAGGAATATCTTCTAATAAAAACTACACGGAAGCATTCTGTGAAACTTCTTTCTGATCTGTGCATTCAACTAACAGAGTTGAACCTTAGCTTTGGTTGAGGAGTTTTGAAACACTCTTTCTGTAGAAACTGCAAGTGGACATTCGCAGCGCTAAGGGGCCTATAGTGCAAAAAGGAGTACTTTCAATTAAAAACTACACAGAAACATTCTGTGAGACATCTTTCTGATCTGTACATTGTACTAACAGAGTTGAACTTTACTTTTGATTCAGGAGTTCTGAAACAGTCTTTCTGTAGAAACTGCAAGTGGACATTCGGAGCAATAAGTGGCCTATTGTGGAAAAATGAATATCTTCAAATAAAAACTACACTGAAGCATTTTGTGAAACTTCTTTCTGATCTGTGCATTCAACTATCAGAGTTGAAACTGACTTTTGATTGAAGAATTCTGAAAAACTCTTTCTATAGAAACTGCAAGTGGACATTCGGAGCGCTAAGAGTCCTACAGTGGAAAAAGGAATATCTTCAATTAAAAACTACACAGAATCATTCTGTGAAACTACTTTCTGATCTGTGCATTCA
>NW_026656212.1:5253-6028 GCF_009828535.3 Hylobates moloch
TCTAAAACACTCTTTCTGTAGAAACTGCAAGTGGACATTCAGAGCCTTAAGGGGCATATGATGGAAAAAGGAATATCTTCAAATAAATACTACACAGAAGCATTTTGTGAAACTTCTTTCTGATCTGTGCATTCAACTTACAGAGTTGAACCTTTCTTTTGATTGAGGAGTTCTGAAACACTCTTTCTGTGAAAAGTGCAAGTGGACATTCGGAGCGCTAAGGGGCCTATTGTGGAAAAAGGAGTACCTTCAAATAAAAACTACACAGAAGCTTTCTGTGAGACATCTTTCTGATCTGTGCATTCAGCTAACACGGTTGAACCTTACTTTTGATTTAGAAGTTCTGAAACACTCTGTAGAAACTGCAAGTGCACATTTGGGCGCTAAGGGGCATATACATTAAAAAGGAATATCTTCTATTGAAAACTACACAGAAGCATTCTGTGAAACTTATTGCTAATCTGGGCATTCATCTAACAGGGTTGAACCTTACTATTGATTGAGGAGTTCTGATACACTTTCTGTAGAAACTGCTAGTGGACATATGTTGCCCTAAGGGGCCTGTATAGGAAAAAGGAATATCTTCAATAAATACTACACAGAAGCGTTCTGTGAAATTTCTTTCTTATCTGCACATTCTACTAACAGAGTTGGACCTTGCTTTTGATTCAGCAGTTCTGAAACACTCTTTCTGTAGAAACTGCAAGTGCACATTTGGAGCGCTAAGGGGCATATAGTTTAAAACGGAATATCTTCAAATAAAAACTACACAGAA
>NW_026656213.1:0-6027 GCF_009828535.3 Hylobates moloch
TTCTTGTAAATTTGTTTGAGTTCATTGTAGATTCTGGATATTAGCCCAAAACTAAAGACATTTTTGAAAAGAGCAACAACTCATCACCAAATGGTGTTCATTCTAGGAAAGCTAGTATGGTTCAATATTATAATATTCATCACTAATTATAAATACACCTAAGGGGAAAATCATATGGTAATCTCCACAGATGCCAAAGAAGCATTTGAGAATATTCAACACTCATTCATGATAGATACACTACAGATTTTTTACATGTTAGGTACTTTTATGTATTACATACATATGTACTATATGCTATTATAAATATGTATATTGTTTTCTACATCTATTAATCAATACAAAATTATCTACATCGTATTTAACAAAGAAACACTAGAGACACTCACAGTAAGTTCAGAAACAAAACAAAAATGCCCATTATCTCCACTACTATTTAACACAGAATTGGAAGTATTCGCGAACAGAACAGGAAAATGTAATTAGAAGCACACTATTTGGAAAAGCAGAGGTGAACTATCTCTATTAGGGGGTGATATGGTATGTAACTCAATTACATAAGAGAATCAGTGCAAAAGCTAGTACAAACAATTTAATAAAATTGCAGGATATAAAATTAACATATAGAAATCAACAGCTTTAACAAGTTATAAGGTATAATGAGAGAGAAGATTCCATTTACAATACCAAATAGATGAAATTCCTAGGAATAAGCTCAACAAAAAATGCACAAAACCAACCCTCCAACAGGATACACAAGTAAATTTTGACAAATGAAGAGACAAACCACATTCCAAAACAGGAAGTCAACATCATAAAGGTGTCAATTCTCTATAAGCTAATTTATAAATGTATGGTGAATCCCAGTAAAACTGCCAACATTATTTTCGGGAGTTAGACAAAACAATGATAAAGTTCATATGAAAAAATAAGAACGATTGCCAGTAAACTCTGAAAAAGTAGAATAATGAGTTAAGGGGAAGTGACTAGCTCTACCAGATATAAAAATAAATGATAAAAGATAAGATAATAAACAATTAATAATCTTACTTTTGAAAAGATAAAACAATTAATGATTTAAACAGTTTATTGCACACAAAAAAATTTTTTGAAGGAAAATTTAAAGGGAACAAAATTAAAAGTTAAAATATACACCAAATGACCTAAAAAAAAAATTCAAATATGATGGAGGTGGCATCTCATACCAGGGAGAAAAGATTATTTTTTTAAATGACGTTTAGACAACTGGACATTCACTTGAATGAATATACTGATCTACAACGCAGTGTATACTAGAACAAACTACAGAAGTTCTAAGGAAAAAATGAGGTAATTAACTTGAAGGGGGAAATCTACTTAACTTTAATTCAAAAACCAAAAGCATTTTTTATTAAGTAGTGAAAAAAAAACTGACTGATATATCAATTTCCCTCAATATGGAACTGAATAGATTATAGTCAACATATACACCAGACCACTACCTAGTTACAGTAATAACAAATAAGAATTGATGCTCAGCACACAAGAATTTCTTTAATAACCATATCTGTATTTAAAATTCTCTTGTTTTGGAAAATGACTATTCCTTCCTCTCAAGCTCCCTTTAGACTAGTGACCCAATACAAGCTGCCATTCTCTTACACCACCCATGTCTCAGGCTACAAGGCTACAGTGAATAAAGCTAATCCAATAACTGAAGCGATGGCTCAAAATGAGCTAAAGAAATTCTTTCCCAAAAATTTTTCAATCTCAAGTAGATTTTAAAAAACAAACCTCTCTTTCTCTTTCTCTCTCTTACACACATATACCTATTCACATACAAATATATTACATAGAAAAAAAGTATGGAAGAATGTACAGTCACCCAAACGTCAACCACAGAGATATCTCAGAGAGGTGGAAATTTAAGGGATTTGTGTTTTCTTCTTCACACTTTTTCTGCATATTCTGAATTTTTTTTACAAATGAACACACATGATATTGTTATAATGGAAGAGTAGGTATTTCCAAAAACAGAATAATATAATGTGAACAATCTGGGGTTTCGTTTTTCTAGTTTACAGAGAAATCAACTACCTCAAGATATGCTCAGGTGGCTGAGTACATTTCCAACGACCATCTGTACTGTTTTATCACCCTACTGAATCAGCACCTTCCTGTGCTGTGTTAATGTCCTAACAGTAAATAAAGGGCAACTTTTATTTACGCCACTGTTTCTAAACACAATTCCACTGCAATACAGGAAAATGGTATCTAGATTTTTTGAAATTTTTTTGTGTAGAGACTTGCTATGTTGCCTGGGCTAGTCTCAAACTCCTGGCCTCAAGTTATCTTCCTGTCAGCCTACCAAAGGGCTGGGATTACAAGCACGAGCCAGAGTGCCTAATCACAATATCTAGATTTACTTTAGTGCTTAAAAGTAATAATATTCTTTATATTCGATACATTTCTATTCATCAGTAATATGTTTCCACAAACAATGAAGAATCAATAAGTACAATTCTGCATTTCACATCAGTATAAATTCAGTCTAAAACTTTAAAATACCTCCTCAGATTTCTCAGAAAATTTAAACCTTTGTGATTCATATGCACTGAAGATTAACTATTTTTTTTAAAAAGCAATCTGCATTATCAACTAAAATGTGATTCTTAACCACCTTAATGAGTCATCAGGGTCATTTACTCTAGGTCTGATGATTCTCTGGAAGGAAGTGGTAAACATCCATATGAAACTGTGGTAACAAAACAAAACAAACCCAGAAAGTTCACAGACTCCATTAAGTCTATCTACGCACCAAAGACCTCAGTTAAGAAACCCTGACATAAGATGAAGATTTAAATGAAACTCCTTAATCCACGAAGTATCCGAATTGTTTTTATTCTGCCGTAAATTTGCTGAAAATGCAGTCAGAAATCACAGTTCAGTAAACTCATAACTAGTTTTGTCTCTAGTCTTCTGCCACCGCCACCACCCATGCACTGTCTCCACAGTCCATCTAATGATCTATTACAAATACAAACTTGAGGTTGTACCCTGCAAAACCCAAGTTCCCCATCAAGACTAAACTCTATATTTACTACACAAAAGGGGAAAAGATATACATATATATCTTTTAATAATAAAACTATAATAATCATACAAAATAAACTATATAACATACATATATAGTTTAATATCATTTATCACTTATCATTGCATAAGTAGTAATATATAACCCATGTTGCTGAATTAAGTAAAGCAGCGTTTTTCAAACTGTGAGTTGAACCACTAGTGAATCATGAAATCAATCTAGTAGCTCATGACCAAAATTATTTTTAACAAAATAGAACTGAAAAGGGAAAAATGCATATATATATATATATATATATATATACAGCTAATCTTCATTACTTGCAAATTCCCTATTTGCAAATTCGCCTACTTGCTAAATTTTATTTGTGACACTTTCCCAGTCACTTGCAGACACGTGCAGAACAGTGAAATATTTGAGTTGCCCACCTGACATATATCCCCAGCTGAGGTCAAACAAGGTGACACTCTGACGTCTTGTTTCAACTCTCATACTGTAAACAAGCATCCTTTTCATGTTCTACTTGTGCCATGTTTTTCACATTTTTATGCCTTTTGTGAGTAATTTCACTGTCTAAAGGGGCCCCCAAGTATGGTGCTGAAGTGCAGTCCCGTGTTCCTCAGCACAAGACTGTGATGTGCCTTATGGAGAAAATACATGTGTTACATAAGCTTCCTTCAGACATGAGTTACAATGCTGCTGGCTGTGAGTTCAATGTCAATGAATCAACAAGGTATTTTAAATATTCAATTTAAAAACAGAAACATACATAAAACAAAGTTACAAACTGATCAGCAGATGAAACTGTTGTGACCAGGGTCTAGCGAGAACCTAACCCTATTATTTCTCTTGGAGCAATGGCTTAGGTATTAAATAATTCTGTGCTCATGGCAACAGAACATAACTATCTCGAATAAATAAACTGTATTAGTATATGTGTAATATAGATATGTCTGTCAAAGTGCAATTTATTTGTTACACACACACACACAATGAGTGATAGCCAAAAAAAAAACATTTGAAAGCCAATGAATTAGATCACAAGGAAACAAACCCTGAAAGGTGTGGTAAAATGGTAAGGCAGAAAGGCATGGATCATGGGCACACACGCCAATCCCTTTTTTCCACCTAGACAAATCAATTCTACTGAATCCAGAATCACCCCTAACTTGTGATTTGGTTGGTAGATCTAGGATAAAGCTTTTAAGTGTACTTTATAAAAGCATCCAAGATATTCTGGTGTGTGACCAAGATCTACCTCTTAAATTGGTGGTTTTCAAAGTTGGGTCCCTGGACACACAACACCAGTATCACCTGGGAACTTCTTAAAAATGCAAATTCCCAGGACCTATTCTAGACTTAATCAGACACTAAGAGGAATAAGACCCAGTGATCTGTGTCTTAACAGGCCCTCTAGGTGATTCTGAAGCATGCTAAAGCTTGAGAATCACTGACCTATATCTTTGGAAATTTTTGTGGGTGGTATTTTGAAAGCCTTGATGAATTCTGCAAGGTGGCTAGGCTATTTCAAATAAACTCCTACTGACCAAACACCTATAATGCATAAACAATCTTCTTCCAAGTACTTGGCTTTACAGAACGTGACCCATCACTCTAAGCCAAAATTAAGTAAAACCTACGCATTACTTGATTAATAATCAAGCAGCACTGTTCCTTTAGTCCATCCTCCGTAACAGTTTCTGTTCTTCCAAACTCGTTCAATAGGCACTGTTTATAATACAATTTTGCCTGTCCTAAAAGGTGACTCTACACTAGATCCCAAAACTGTTCCAACTCTCTTAACAACTCTACTGGGTGTCTCACACACTTCCCTATATGAGCGTAACAACAGGCATCTAAAAAAAACTCATGGCATTCTGGCATACAGGAATCATTTCAAAACTAATCTGTAAAAACTAATTCAATAGTATATTATAGTCAATTAGCTATTACATGAATTGATATTTAAACTCTGGTTCAAATCATGTCCCTCATGAAATAAATTTCCACAGTATCATTTTCATTTTCCACATTAACACCTTAAAATGTGTTCATCTGTGTAAAACTCTCTTCTCTCCTACTAAGCTATAAGCTGCTTGTGAATGGGTACCACATCTTACTCCTTTCTGCGTCTAAAGCACATAGCAGGTGCTGCACATTCAGTCATCAAATATTTACTGAGCAAATACCAATATGCCATCTATACCAAATGATGGAGTATACAAAGGTAACAAAGACAAGGTCCCTGTGCTTATGAGGCTAAGTTACTGAATGAATAAACATCACAACTACAGTGACAGTATGAGACAGTGCAGTCCATATGAAATATCTGGCTTGCCAACATGATACCTGAATAGGATGGCTTTCTTCAAAAGGGTATCTTATTGTTGCTCTTCTGACTCAAGTTACTACTTGAGACCATAAATAAATATTACAGTAAAAACACTGACAAGTCACTTAATAATTCATCTGAGTTTTTTTGTATAAAAATAGGAATACAAGCAAAAGTCCTATACACAATGCAAGGCTTTGCTGACAACCAAACTGCCACTTAGGAATGACGGGTTAAGGTTTGCTATCCAAACTACAATCAACAGAAAGCTACATTCTGCTAATTCTCAATTCCTCAGAGATGTTAAAGGGAAGGAATTTAAAATCAAAATTGCCTGACTTTGTAACTCTAGATTAAAAAGCTAACTTTAAGATCACATATTACTCACTTACAAAATGAGTACAAGAGAATTACTTGGTTACTTAACCGAGTAAAAAAGCCTTTGTGAAGCCAAAATTGACAAATGGGATCTCATTAAACTAAAGAGCTTCTGCACAGCAAAAGAAACTACCATCAGAGTGAACAGGCAACCTACAGAATGGGAGAAAATTTTTGCAACCTACTCATCTGACAAAGGGCTAATATCCAGAATCTACAATGAACTCAAACAAATTTACAAGAA
>NW_026656214.1:0-6026 GCF_009828535.3 Hylobates moloch
TCTGCAGAGACTGTCTAAAGTTGGAAAAGCTACCAGAAGACTAAGGGAATGCCTCTTATTGTTGGCTAGTTGTTAAATAACTGTGCATCAAAATCACCTGGAAGCTTTGTTAAGCCATGGCTTGCCAGCCCCACTCTCAGAATTTCTGATTCAGTAGGTCTGGAGTTGAGCTAAAGAATCTGCATTTCTAAAAACTTCCTAGGTAATGCCACTCCTGCTGGTCCCAGGACAGTGCTGTGAAAGCCACTGAACTCACCTATTGCAATAGTCTCAGTGAGAGGCAATATTGAAGGAGGTGAGAAGTAGTTGGATTTGGGAGCTCTTTAGAGGGGTAGAGCCAATAAAGGGTTTATCTGTCATCCAGATGAGTGCAGTGGTGTGTTTTTGAGCCTCTGCCTCCTGGGCTCAAGTGATCCTCCCACCTCAGCCTTCCAAGTAGTTGGAACTACAGAAGTGAGCCACCACACCTGGCTAGTTTTAAAAATTTTTTGTAGAGACAGAGTTTCGCCATGTTGCCCAGGCTGGTCTTGAATTCTTGGGCTCAAGCAATTCACCAGTCTCAGCCTCTCAAAGTGCTGGGATTACAAGCATGAGCTACTGCACCTGGCCTCTGAGGCAGATTTCGTGTGTGTGTGTGTGTGTGTGTCTGTGTGTCTGTGTGTGTGTGTGCGTGTGTGTGTGTCTGTGTGTGTCTGTGTGTGTGTGTGTTTAATTTTTAAAATGTAACTGGCAGTATAGTTTTGTTGTTAGACATAAAGGCTCTAGAGTTGGATGGCCTGGGTTCAAATTGCAACTCTACTACATATTGGTTGTATAATCTTCCAAGTTACTTCATTTCTCATTTGTAAAATGTGGATAATATTAGCAGGTGTTTCTTGTAAGGAATAAATGAGATACCTCCTGTAAAACAGTTCTCATGGTGCATGGAATATGGATTTTTAATTGGTTCAGTTTGGAGCAAGAACATACCCCCTTGATATGATAATGAGGATTGTCAAAACAAAATAACAGAAAAGAAAATTTTACATTTATTTTCTAATATTATCTGATAAGTAAAAGAATTTGCAGAAAGCGAATTTTATTTTATTTTTTATTTTTGAGACAGAGTCTCACTCTGTTGCCCAGGCTGGAGTGCAGTGGCATGATCTTGGCTCACTGCAACCTCCACCTCACCGGTTCAAGAGATTCTCCTGCCTCAGCCTCCCGAGTAGCTGGGATTACAGGCACGTGCCACCACGCCTGGCTAATTTTTGTATTTTTTTTTTTTTTTTTTTTTTTAGTAGAGATGGGGTTTCGCCATGTTTGCCAGGCTGGTCTTGAACTCCTGACCTCAGTTGATCCACCAGCCTTGGCCTCCCAAAGTGCTGGGATTATAGGCGCTAGCCACTGTGTCTGGCCAAAGCTAATTTTAAAAATTTAATTTTTATTACTTTTATATGAAGCATAAATTGTGTCAACAGTTATTCTGATAGATCACTTGAAAAATGTAGCTTGCACCTTGTCTTAGTCTTTTTGTGTTGCTATAACAGAATATCACAGACTGGGTAATTTACAAAGAACAGAAATTTACTTTCTTACAGTTCTAGAAGCTGGAAATCAAGATCAAGATGCCAGCATCTGGTGAGGACCTTCTTGTTATGTCCTCACATAACGGAAGATGGAAGGGCAAGAGAGCAAGAGGGGACCAAATTCACCCTTTTAAAATGGCATTAATCCCACCCATGAGGGTGGAGCCCTTATGGCCTAATTACCTCCCCAAATTCCCACCTCCCAACACCACCACAATGGCAACCAAATTTCAACATGAGTTTTGGAGGGGAAAAAACATTCAAACCATAGCATACCTTCTGTGTAAATTCTGTACAATATTTACAATGGGCATTTTATTCATTTGGATTTAATGGGTGATATATTTTGGCTATTTTTCCTCTCCAAATCTGATGTTGAAATTTGATTTTCAATGTTGGAAATGGGGCCTGGTGGGAGGTGTTTGGATCGTAGGGGTGGATCCTTCATGAATGGCTTGGTGTTGTCTTATCAATAATGAGTAAGTTCTCACTTTATTAGTTCATGCAAGAGCTGATTGTTTAAAAGAGTGGGCACTCCTCCTGTCTCTCTGTTGCTTTCTCTCTTGCCATGTGACACATCTGCTCCCCCTTCACCTTCCACCATGAGTGGAAGCTTCCTGAGGTTTTTACTAGAAGCAGATGTCAATGCCATGCTTCTTGTACAGCGTGCAGCATTGTGAGCCCAATAAATCTCTTTTCCTTATAAATTACTCAGCCTCAGGCATTCCTTTATAGCAACACAAAATGGATAAGACAATGGGTTTTAGTAAGAATTGCAAACGAGATAGCAGCTGTATTTGGCACTTAAAATTTTTCATCTACTTATTTAGTTATCAGTGACACAATTAAAAATTGCTGAATTATTATTCATTCAGCTAAAAAACTGCCAAAGTTCAAATGCTGTGATATTGGCTTACAGCATGTTGACAGGCCAAAGCAAATGATAATAAAAGTTTTAAAATGTTTTCAGAGCTCAGCAAAATTTTGGCCAAAGAAATTTTCCATGCAGGAAACATGATGTAAACATCTATTTTTTTCTTACCCTTTCAGAAAATGAAATTGTCCACTATATAATAATACATAATTTCAACAAAATCTTCTGCATACAATTAGCTATAAAAGGAACTAACTACCAAAAGGCAATCACTTGTAGCAAAAGCATTTTATCTTTGTAGATGCCAAGAAAGGTTTCATTCTTTTGAAAAATAGTCTAAGATTATTTTCCAGCAAAATATAAACAGTCTCCTCGAATGATATAATGATCCAAGCTTATTATTTTCTCTTGCATTGAGTCTTAAGCACAGATGCACATTAGAATTACTAGATGCAAGGCTGGAATTCTAAGGCTGGAGCGTGGTCATATTTATGTTTACATACTTCCTAGACTTCAATAGGTCTTCTACTTTGGGCCACATGGCAGACTGAATAACCCTTCTGCTACGGAACACCTAGAAGTACTGGATAAAATAAGGGAAATATCCTTTTAAATGCATAGTTCGAATTGTAAGGGAAATTGTTTAGGGACAAAATGAGATCTGGAGTTACAATTCCACATTAATAAGCAGGTGCTGATACCTTGTTTCCCTTGGCAGTGGAAGAGAGTGCAGCAGGTTTTGAATATCATTGTTTCATCCTTTTACTATAATAACATTGATGAGAGAAAAAAATGGATTCTGGGCTGGGTCACCATCTATGTGGAGTCTGCATGTCCTCTCCATGTCTGTATGGGGTTTCTCTGGGTGCTTCCTACATCCCAAAAATGTGCACGTCAAGTTTATTGGTGTGTCTAAATGGTACCAGTCTGAGTGAGTGTGATGTGTGTGAGTGGCCCTGTGATGGAATGGCGTCCTGGCCAGGACTGGCTCCCACCTGGTGCACTAAGCTGCTGGGACACGCTCCAGCCACCTATGACCCTGAACTGGAATCACTGGATAAATGATTATCTTATTTATTTTTATTAATCTTTCTTAAATGTATGTATAGCTCACACATATTCCAGTGTTTCATATTAGAAGTGCTTTGGTCTTTATTTAGAAGTTTGATGATGTTTTTGTGACCAGAAATATGCTGCAGGAACTTAACTGTATATCAATTAGCCTATGGTAAAATTGATTTCATTATACTACATTGTTTTTGCTTAGAGACATGGTTTTCAAGAACCTAAGGATGATGTTAAGTGAGGACTTACTGTACCCTGATTTTTGTAAACAAGGAGCTTGGGTTTTAATAGCTTTGAGGGTCAGGAGACAAGGTTGTAGAAAGACAAGATGGGGAATTGGAACTAAGAATCTGGTTTAGAGTCGGGAGTCTGGAAGGGCTACACCTGAGTAGAAAGAAAAGTCATCGATCAGCTGAGGTAAAAAATGAAGAAATTTGTCTGCCTCTGTCTGAGCTTTGAATGAAAAAAACATATCCCTATGAGAATTAATAATAACTGCCTTTTCTCAGGTGGGTCATAATCTGAATTTATATTACCTGTGTGGTCTGGCAGTCCTGAGATATTAGTATAAAAAATGGTTGAGATACTCCTGGTTGAGATATTAGCATAAAAAATGGTCCCAGGCTGGGACATTTTTAGGGCTCTGGCAAAAGAAAATGCAGGACTTCTCTTGAGGGATACACTCAAGCCAGATGAAACTAAGGTTGCATGGGGACATGCGAGTGATGTTAAGCAGAGCCCAGAGGCTCTTGGGTGAGAGGTGAATGAAAACAGGTTAGACTGCCTGGCCTCAGGCAATCACTCCTGCCCATACAAACCCAACAAGCTGATGGAATGCCACCTATGAGGACCTCCTTCTCCAAGTGCTACTCTCTCTGAGGGTTCAAAGGTATGTTCCTGATTCGGGAATTTGTTTGATGGGATGAGAACAAACAGGACTGATTAACCCTGGTTTCTGTGGTGCTCAGACCTAGGACTCCTTTTTACTCTCCTTGAACTTTGGAGTTGACCCAGATTCAGGGGCTGGCCTGGCCTTCAGCCATTACCTGTAGATATTATGAGGCAAAGAAGCCAGTACCTCCATGGGAATGTGATTTCATAGGCCCAAATAACCAGGCATCTGAAGAGGACAGATGCCTCAAAAGAAAAAGAAGGAACTGGAAACCATGTACCAACTGTGGTAGAAATACTAACAAACAAACCAGGAATTTTAAATAAATATGAGAGAACCTCTTCTTCTGGTTAGGATGTAAAAAAATGCAGGAGGCTATTATTCTCACCCCACCAGGTGATTCTGAAGCAACCCCTGCCCCCTTGAAAACTGCTACTCCGTTCCAATAACCTGGATAGCAATAAATGCATATGGATAAATGTACACAGGCTAAGTTTGACAAGAATAGTGGTCTACGGTGATATTATTTACATGCTTGTGCTTACATTTTATTTAGTGTGTATAATTTTATCTTGAAACTGCTTAGACAATTAAGGATTAGTTGGGGGAGATATAAATGTGAATACAACACTGACACAATGATTTATTACCTTGTGGTTCATTGGAAGACCGTGGTTTTTCAAATAGTTGTGAAATTTTCCTTCATCCCTTGTCTTAGAGGTATAACTCCAAAATAAAATTGGTGTGCCAGCAGTGTAATGATACAATCAACTTTATAAGAAGAGCCAGCCAAATTTTAATTTAGCACTACTTTACTTGCTGATTTGTTTACAAATTGCGTTGCCTATCCAGCCCTTCTGTATTGAAACATTCCACATGCAAAGACCCCATGGCCTTGATGCAGGCAATTGCCTACAGAGGCCTCTTGGAAACCCTAGTGTCAGTCAGAAACAAAGATTGGCCAGCAGCAAAGCCCTAGAAAAAAGCAGAGTGAGCTAAGTAGTGGGTAGTGCCTTTCTACACACTGTGCTGGGGAGAGGGTCCCCTTGAATCTTGATAAATATCCAAAATATCTTGACTCTTCAAACCCTGCAATTATGTCAGGCTAATAAACCTGACTCCATTTTAACATTCAAGTCCTCTTTCTTTGCTCTAACTCCATAAATCTCAAACTATCTTGGAATGGGCATCCCCTGTAGCATGTCTAAAGGAAAAAAAAATACTGGTTAAACAGATAAGCATAAAATGTCTGCATGATAGTTATATTTTGCAATAAAAAATTAATCATGAAGCATATTGGGGTGTTTTAGTCCCTTGTGGGTTAGTGTGAATCAGGCTCTCTGAGATAAAGCTCATAGATTTTGGCAACTGAGAGCCAGACTGAGAGCAGGATAAATGTATTAAGGTAAACTCTATTAGGGTAGTAGCATCCTGCTAGCCCTTCTTGGCTGTGTGCCTTCCTTCCTACATCTACAGTGCATACGGGAAATCTTCCGTATTGGTTCATTCTCACATTGCTATAAAGAAATACCTGAGACCAGGTAATTTATAAAGAAAAGATGTTGACTTGGAGCCAACCCAAATACCCGTCAATGATAGACTGGATAAAGAAAATGTAGCACATATA
>NW_026656215.1:0-6026 GCF_009828535.3 Hylobates moloch
GTAGAGACGGGGTTTCACCGTGGTCTCGATCTCCTGACCTCGTGATCCGCCCGCCTCGGCCTCCCAAAGTGCTGGGATTACAAGCGTGAGCCACCGCGCCCGGCCTAAACTCATCCTTTTTAAGTAGTTCATGATATTATGTAGCATTGTTCAGCCCTTCCCCAACTAATGGCTGCCTAGGTTGTTTCAGATACTGTGTCGTCAATTCCCATGTATATATTTACTTGCGAATTTTGGCCCTATATACTCCCCTTGGCATGATTCCACTACTGTGCTCCTCAACAAGGCCAATCATCTGGCTTTCTTCAGACTCCACTTCCTCATGTCCCAGACCATATTCAACTCAATTCAATTTGGTGTCTGTCACTCCCATGTCTTTGGGACTGCTCTTAACCAGACCACTGATGAATAATAATCTTGCCAAACCAGCAATCACTTCTCTGCCCTCTCCTGTGACTTTCTAGTGAAACCCACAATTTCTTTCTCTCACTCTCTTGGTTTTTCTTTTTCTTTCTTTCTTTCTTTTTTTTTTTTAAGATGGAGTCTCACTCTGTCACCTAGGCTGTAGTGCAGTGGCACAATCTCGGCTCACTGCAACCTTTGCTTCCTGGGTTCAAGTGATTCTCCTGCCTTAGCCTCCCGAGTAACTGAGATTGCAGGCATGCGCCACCATGCCCAGCTAATTTTTTTTTTTTTGAGACAGAGTCTAGCTCTGTCATCCAGGCTGGAGTGCGGTGGCGCGATCTCAGCTAACTGCAACCTCCACCTCCCAGGTTCAAGCAATTCTCCTGCCTCAGCTTCCCGAGTAGCTGGGATTATAGGCATGCACCACCACGCCCGGCTAATTTCACTCCTGACCTTGTGATCCACCCGCCTTGGCCTCCCAAAGTGCTGGGATTACAGGCGTGAGCCACCACGCCCAGCCTAATTTTTGTATTTTTAGTAGAGATGAGGTTTCACCATATTGGCCAGGCTGGTCTGGAGCTCCTGACCTCATGATCCACCTGTCTCGGCCTCCCAAAATGGGGATTACAGGCGTGAGCCACCATGCCCAGCCTCTCTTGTTTTTTTTTTTGTTTTTTTTTTGTTTTTTTTTTGTTTTTTTCTCCATCTCTGGCTACTCCTCCACTTCTATCAAACTTCCAAATATTAGAATATCCTTGGGTATAATCCTGTCTGATCCTCTCTTCCTAAGTGACTTCCTCTTCTCCTATAGCCTTAATTATTGCAAATATTTGGAAGATCCTCTAGGCCTTCAGCTTAGACCTTTCTCTGGAACACCAGACTCAAACGTACCGTAATGACCTGTTTGACATTCATGTGGGTGTCACATACTGCTTATCCATCCAAACAGATTTGTCCTATTTCCTTTGCTCAGATGCTCCCCCACTGTCTCCTTCATCTCAACCAATGGCATCACAATAGAGTTTGTGGCTAGGCGTGGTGGCTCACGCCTGTAATCCCAACACTTTGGGAGGGCGAGGTGGGCAGATCACTTGAGGTCAGGAGTTGAGACCAGCCTGGCCAACACCGTGAAACCCCATCTCTACTAAAAATACAAAAATTAGCTGGGTGTAGTGGTGCGCACCTCTAATCACAGCTACTCAGGAGGCTGAGGCGGAAGAATAGCTTGAACCCGGGAGGTGGAGGTTGCAGTGAGCTGAGATTGCACCACTGCACTCCAGCCTGGGTGACAGAGCAAGGCTCCATCTCAAAAAAAAGAAAAAAGAAAAAAACGGAGGGGAATTAAGCATGATATATCTGCTCTTTGACTCGAGTAACAAAATGTATTTTTATTTTTATTTTTATTTTTATTTTTGAGACGGAGTCTCGCTCTGTCGCCCAGGCTGGAGTGCAGTGGCGCGATCTTGGCTCACTGCAAGCTCCGCCTCCCGGGTTCACGCCATTCTCCTGCCTCAGCCTCCCAAGTAGCTGGGACTACAGGCGCCCGCCACCACGCCCGGCTAATTTTTTGTATTTTTAGTAGAGACGGGGTTTCACTGTGTTAGCCAGGATGGTCTCGATCTCCTGACCTCGTGATCCGCCCGCCTTGGCCTCCCAAAGTGCTGGGATTACAGGCGTGAGCCACCGCGCCCGGCCAATGTATTTTTATTTTTATTCTTTTTTTTTTTTTAGACGGAATGTCACTCTGTCACCCAGGCTGGAGTGCAGTGGTGCAATCTCAGCTCACTGCAACCTCCACCTCCCGGGTTCAAGCTGTTCTTCCACCTCAGCCTCCTGAGTAGCTGGGATTACAGGTGCGTGCCACCACGCCCGGATAATTTTTGTATTTTTAGTAGAGACAGAGTTTCACCATGTTGGTCAGGTTGGTCTCAAACTCCTGACCTCAAGTGATCCGCCCACCTGGGCCTCCCAAAGTGCTGGGATTACAGGCATGAACCACCGTGCCTGGCCCAACATCTCTTTAAACAACTGCCCCTGGGCATGGGTGGGTGGGTGGAGGATGTGACTGAGCTGAGATGCTCCTTTCTCTCTGGGACTGATAAATTTTGCATACTTTACATAGCTCAGACTGCCCTTGGGCTATTTGTCTTTTCTCTTCCCCCCCCCCACCCCAGGCGGAGTCTTGCTCTGTCGCCCAGGCTGGAGTGCAGTGGCACAATCTCCGCTCACTGCAGCCTCCGTCTCCTGGGTTCAAGGGATTCTTCTGCTTCAGCCTCCTGAGTAGTGGGGATTACAGGCGTGTACCACCACGCCGGGCTAGTTTTTGTATTTTTAGTAGAGATGGGGTTTCACTGTGTCAGACAGGCTGGTCTGGAACTCCTGATCTCAAATGATTTGCCCGCCTTGGCCTCCCAAACTGCTGGGATTACAGGCGTGAGCCACTGTGCCCAACCTCCTTTTTTCCTTTTTTAGAGATAGGGTCTGGATCCTCCTGTCTCTGCCTCCCAAAGTGCTGGGATTACAGGCGTAAGCCACCGCTCCCAGCCTAGTTTTATTTTCTCAGTGCAAATTTAGGAGCCATCAGTACACTGTTTTTGTTTTTTTGTTTTTTGTTTCTTTTTCTTTAAAGATAAAGAAGGCTGGGCATGGTGGCTTATGCCTGTAATCCCAGCACTTTAGGAGACCAAGGCAGGCAGATCACCTAAGGTCAGGAGTTCAAGACCAGCCTGGACGACATGGTGAAACCCCGCCTTTACTAAAAATACAAAATTAGCCGGGCATGGTGGTGCATGCCTGTAATCCCAGCTACTTGGGAGGCTGAGGCACGAGAATCTCTTCAACCCCGGAGGCAGAGGTTTGCAGTGAACTGATATCGTGCCATTGCACTCCAGCCTGGGCAACAAGAGCAAAACTGTCTCAAAAAAAGAAAAAAACTTAGCTGGGTATGGTGGTGCATGCCTGTAATCCCAGCTACTCGGGAGGCTGAGGCAGGAGAATCACTTGAACCTGGGAGGTGCAGGTTGCAGTGAGTCGAGATTGTGCCACTTCGGTCCAGCTTGGACAACAGAGCGAGACTATATTAAATAAATAAATAAATAAATAAAAATGAAATGAAAGAGATCACCTAGCAAGTGAATGTAAATAAAGAAGAGGTTGCAGGACTAAGACTTTGGACATTGCTAAGATATAGGGCTCAGGGGAACCAGGAGGAACTAGCAAGACTGAATAGGAGAAGCCAGCGAGGCAGGAGCAGAGCCAAGAGAGGATTCCAGAAAGTCAAAGGAAAAAGTATTTCTCTTCTGCCTCAGCCTCACCGGTAGTGGGATACAGGGCCCGCCACCAGCCCAGTTATTTTTTGTTTTTTAGTAGGAGAGGGTTTCACCTCGTGATCCGCCCGCCTCGGCCTCCCAAAGTGCTGGGATTACAAGCGCGAGCCACCGCACCCGGCCAGGAAAAAGCATTTCAAGGACAGGTGCGGTGGCTCACGCCTGTAATCTGAGCACTTTGGGAGGCCAAGGTGGGAAGACTGCTTGAGCAGTTGCTGAGATTGTTTTAGCCAGAGGTTGAGGCTTCAGTGAGCCATGATTGTGCCACTGCACTCTAGCCTGGGCAACAGAGCGAGACCCAGTCTCAGAAACAAACAAACAAACAAACAAAAATAAGTCATTAAACAGCAGTGATAATAAAAACAAACAGCAGCCACAACAAACCCTGGGAAGGAGACAATCTGAATTTCAGAGTTGCCACATTATTTAAAATGTCCAGATTAAAAAACGCAAAGAGGGCTGGGCGCGGTGGCTCACGCCTGTAATCCCAGAACCTTGGGAGGCCGAGGCGGGCAAATCACGAGGTCAGGAGATCGAGACCATGGTGAAACCCCGTCTCTACTAAAAAAAATACAAAAAAAAAAATTAGCCGGGCGTGGTGGCGGGCGCCTGTAGTCCTAGCTACTCGGAGAGGCTGAGGCAGAGGGTTGCAGTGAGTTGAGCCAGGATCCAGCCTGGGGACAGAGACCGTCTCAGCAAAGAAAATAGAAAGTAGGCCAGACACAGTGGCTCACGCTTGTAATCTCAGCACTTTGGGAGGCCAAGGCGGGTGGATCACTTGAGGTCAGGAGTTTGAGACCAGCCTGGCCAACATGGTGAAACTTTGTCTCTACTAAAAACACAAAAATTAGCTGGGCGTGGTGGCGCACGCCTGTAATCACAGTTACTCAGGAGGCTGAGGCGGGAGAATCACTTGAACTCGGGAGGCGGAGGCTGCAGTGAGCCAAGATCACGCCACTGCACTCCAGCCTGGGTGACAGAGGGAGGCTCCATCGCAAAAAATAAACTAGAAAGCGTAGCCCATACACAGGAAAGAAAAAAAGAAAAAAAAAAGGTAAATAAAAACTTCCACTGAGGAAGCTCAGATGTTGGAATTTAGACTAGACAAAAGTTTTTTTTGAGACAGGGTCTCACTCTGTTACCCAGGCTGGAGTGCAGTGGTATGATCTCAGCTCACTACAACCTCAGCCTCCTGGGTTCAAGCAATTCTTGTGCCTCTGACTCCTACGTAGCTGGAATTACATGCATGTGCCACCACGCCCCACTACTTATTGTATTTTTAGTACACACAGAGTTTCACCATGTTGGCCAGGCAATATAGTGAGACCCCATCTCTACAAAAAATTAGCTGGGCATGGTGGTGCGTGCCTGTAGTCCCACCTACTCAGGAGGCTATGGCAGGAAGATCACTTGAGCCTAGAAGGTGGAGGTTGCAATGAGCTGAGATCGGGTCACTGCATTCCAGCCTGGGTGACAGAGCAAAACCTTATCTCAAAAAAAAAAAAAAAGAAAAAAGAAAAAAAGAGAAAAAAGGAAGTACTGTACTTATATGTGTGGTACAACATGGATGAACCTTGAAAATATTATGCTATATGAAATAAGCCAGACACAATAGGCCACATATTTTTATGATTAATTTATATGAAAAACCAAGATAGGCAACTTCATAGAGACAGAAAATACATTCGTGGTTTTTAGGAGCTAAAGGCTAGGGGGTGGGTGAAATAGTGACTGGTAATGGCTAGGGGGTTTCTTTTAGAGGTAATGAAATAAAGGAATAAAGCTTTTTTTTTTTTTTTTTTTTGAGACAAGAGTCTGACTCTGTCCTCCAGACTAGAGTGCAGTGGTGTGAACTTGGCTCACTGCAACCTCCACCTCCCAGGTTCAAGCGATTTACCTGCCTCAGCCTTCCGAGTAACTGGGATTACAGGCGCCTGCCACCGTGCCCGGCTAATATGTTGTATTTTTAGTAGAAACGGGATTTCATCATATTGGCCAGGCTGGTCTTGAACTCCTGACCTCAGGTGATCCACCTGGCTGTGCCTCCCAAAGTGTTGGGAATACAGACGTGAGCCACCACACCTGACCCAAAATAAAGCTTCTTGAATTAGATAGTGTTGATGTCTGCACAATCTTGTGAATGTACTAAAAACCACTGAATTGCACACTTTGAAGAGGTTGGTTCTATGATATGTAAATCTTATTTTACAACTATAAGAAAAGGAATGACCTATTGAAACATGGAACAACCTGGTGAATCTCCAATAACTTTTTTTTTGAGATGGAGTTTTTTGC
>NW_026656216.1:0-6026 GCF_009828535.3 Hylobates moloch
TCCCATAGTTAGGGTTGGTCTTCTTTGTGTGCTCAGGGACTACAGAGCGGTCAGGGGTGTTGGCCTCAGCCTCTTGGACAAGGGAAGTGGGCACCCTATGAGCTCAGGACCCCTGTCCCTAGCCTGGATGATGGCAGAGTCTGGCTCAGCCAGGTCCCTGGCCTGCACAAAGCCAGTGGCACCAGGTGAACATGCCCAGCTCAGTGACTGCCTGGAGCAAGTGTGGTGAGCCAGACCCAGTGGGTATGGGCTTGGAAGCCTAGCCACAGAGGATGAGCAGGGCAGGGGCAGTCAGACAGCCCTTAGAAGGCCTCCACCCCTGAACTGCAGAAAGAGATCCGCTCATCCAGCTCCTCCCTAGGGGCCCACTCTGGATCAACAGGAAAATGTTGCCCCTGATGTGGTTGTGCATAACTGGACAGATGGGAGACACGCAGCTGAAGGCCATGTTGCATGTTGATTACCACCTGCGGGTATCCCAATTGACATCCCAGTACCACATATCACTGAAACGCCAGGTCACCACATCACCAACAGTCAAGTCGATGTGAATTGTTGATTGTTGACAGGCCCAGGATCTTTTCTGCTGTTGAGCCTGACCATGAGGTAGTAGTTGCCAAAGTCAGGCAAGGATTGCCAGGCCTGATGGAGGCACAGCTGGGCCTGGTCGGCAAGAGCCAGGCCACATTCTGGAGGCTTCCAGGATCTGTGGGATGAGCTGCTTGGCCTTGAACTTTTGCAGAAGTGCAGGGTGAGGGGTGTGGAGGGAGTACCAAGGCTACAGAAGCTGAGGCCCCGACAACGGCGCCACTGCCCTGGGGGTGGTTGCCGAACCCAGTGCCTGTCTGCTGGAAGGCCTGCATCTTGCTGGCGGCTGTTCCCTGCACAGTGCAGCCCCTCCTGGAAGCCAGTGGCAGCCCCTGCAGCATGCACCCGGCTGCTCCTGCCCTGCAGGTGGGGCTCGCTTGCCTCCGGTGAGTTGGATGCCGAACTTGCAGCCAGAGACGCTAACACCAGAAATGCCCTCACAGCCCTTGAGGGTGAGCTGCCGAGGGTGGGAGGGGGTCCGCTGGAGTGTGGTCTGGCTCTCATGGCAGGATTGCATGGCTTCCTTGAACAGCTCCCAGTGCTGGCCTCAGCCCTTCAGGGTCAGCTTCTGGGGCTGGGAGATTAGGGGACACTCCTTGACTTCTGTGACAATGGCCAGGCTTCCAGCCCGTCTGTGGGTACCTGGCCCTCCAGTTTCTCCTCCAGGCTGCTGAGGGCTGCATGCAGGCCATCCAGACGGGTATCCACAGCTGGCTTGCCCATCTCCCCTCTCTGAGACAGCCTGGTTCCATAGGACTGCAGGGATGCGACACCATCAACCCCTCCTAGATGCAGCCCACCCCTCCAGCGGCAGATCTCACTGAGCAGCTCGCACAGCCGGGTCCAAGCCACAGAAGTCTTGGGGCTGAAAGCGCAGCCAAAGGCACCTGGCCCTGGCGCCGTTAAATGAGGCACAGCAGGTACCAGAGCCCGCTGTGCAGCGGGGATTCGTCCAGCGGGCGTTGGGCCCTGGCGGGCGAGGGAGGGTTGGGTGGCGGCGGTCACTGACTCGGCAGGTGGTCGCAGGCCTGGATTGACCACTGTCCCAAAGTGAGCCAGATTCGCCGGAAGAGCGCTAGAGCGAAGCTCCCCGCTAGGACCACCTTGGTCAAGTTGCACACCTCCTCGTCCGGTTCCTTCCAGTCTCAGGAGCTGGAGTGGGGCTGGAGGCAAGTGAGCCCCACCTGCGGGGCAGGAGCAGCTGAGTGCACGCTGCAGGGGCTGCCACTGGCTTCCCAGGAGGGGCTGAACAGTGCAGGGAACAGCCGTCAGCGAGGTGCAGGCCACCCTTGGCCTTCCAGCAAACAGGCGCGGGACTCGGGCAACCACCCCCGGGGCTTTGGCGCCTTCGTCAGGGGCCTCAGCTTCCCTGTCCTTGGTGCTCAAGAACTGGAGTGGGGCCAGCTCCGGGACGCCGGGCACTGTGGTGGCTGTAGGTGGCGGCTGCGGCCCAGAAGCACTGACGAAAGCGCCTTGACAGATCAGGTCAAAATGTTACTGAGGGCCGGGCGCGGTGGCTCACGCTTGTAATCCCAGCACTTTGGGAGGCCGAGACGGGCGGATCAAGAGGTCAGGAGATCTAGACCATCCTGGCTAACACGGTGAAACCCCGTTTCCACTAAAAATACAAAAAAATTAGCCGGGCGCCATGGCGGGCGCCTGCAGTCCCAGCTACTCCAGAGGCTGAGGCAGGAGAATGGCGTGAACCCGGGAGGCGGAGCTTGCCGTGAGCCGAGATAACGCCACTGCAGTCCGGCCTGGGTGACAGAGCGAGACTCCGTCTCAAAAAAAAAAGTGTTATTGAGAAGGCCAGTTTATTCTCTAGGATGCCAGTGGCAAACAAACATGAGGATGACCAGGGAGACGAGGATTTTGAGTGCTTACTTTATAAAGTGTCTATAAATCTGCAGCAGAAGAACTTAATGGCAAGTTGGTCAGAAGATAAGCCTGGAAATCTTAAATGTCCTATACTCATTTTTAATTATATTGTATGTTACACACTCTTTGGGGCAAGAATGATGGAGATTCTGTGAAGTGGAATAAGGGCTTTCCCTCTCTGTTTGCTTCAGACCACTTCTTTGTTACCATTGTCACAATTGGTACAGTTAGCTGGATGTTGTGCAAAACACATTAAAGACATGTTATTGAATCCCCATTTTAACCATATGGGATAGGTTTTATTAACAGGGTGTGAATATGGTTCAAACAATTTACCCAGAGTAACACTAGTTACCCAGGAAAACACTAGTGTGTTTTCCTCCCAAGCCCTCTTGACTATTATTATGTATTCTTCACATGAGAGACCAGGAGATGCATCCGAATGGTACTTGAGTATAAGTTGCTACATGGTTGTGTGCTTTGACGTCTATCCACAAATAACTCAGTTTACCCCATTAAACCTTCAACCAACTTTCATATCTCAATTTTTCTTTGAAATATTCCTCTGAGTGTTGAAGAGAAGTATGAAAATTTGATCCAGGTAAACTGCAGAGATAAACAGATGGCTATGAAAATACTACAATTATTGTTAAGGAAGACGGCTATTTGCCTTTTAGTATAAATTGAGTCAATGAGATGCATAAATATTATTCCCAATATCAGTGAATATTTGCCTAAGACATAAATTATTATTACTATTTTCATTTTTTATTTGTAGATACCATTGTACATATTGTGTGCAATATGATGTTTTAAAGTATATATATTGTGGAATGATTAAATCTAGCTAACGAACATATGCATTACCTTACATACCATTTTTGTGGTGAGAATACAACAATTTTAAATGTTTATCCAATTCACATTTGGAAAATACAATTAAAATAAGTTTAAAATGCCTATAATTCACAATGCAGTCATAAAAATTAAGTGGATGAAACACACTAGAGTCATTTAAATGTATCCTTATTCATTGTTCTTGATCATGTAGTAAATCATCATCAAAATATAGCCTCTATTGTTTTAGAATTTGATTTTTTGGATCTGGTCGTAATTATGCTGTATAGATAAAACTGTGGGGTCTAAAGTGATTTGAAGTCAGAAACTTGCACTGCCAAAACAACACTGTGTCTTATCAGCTCTGCCTCAATTTGCAAATCACGTAAGCTTTCTGAACTCCATTTTATTCATTTTGGGAAGTGGGATCAATGCACTAAATATTTCAGTTAATGCAAAGTAGAATACAAAAAGAACCACACTCTAGTTCCATTCCATATAAGCACTTCAGCTATTTCCCTCCAGAAATCACCTGTACACTGTAGGAAAGTAAATTCATACCCACCTAGTTAACAGTTTGAGAATGTAAGTTTAAAGCATGTTTGACCAAGGAAACTTAATCATAATAAGATGGTTTAATTTCCCTGAGCATGAAATATTCTCCACAAGAAATGGCATGCTATGTTTAATTGGTTCTGGGAATGATTATCCAATATTATTCACTTTCATATTAGTGTTCCCTAGAGTGGAAAATAAATAAGACAGTGATTGCACTCATGCATGTCTATCTTCTGCCAAGACATTTTGCTGATGTGCAGTGTCTGCAATTTCCCATTTCTTGGCTAAGTTCAAGCTTTGTTAGTTTAGTGCTTAGGAAAGCCTCATGTTCTTACAGAAATTATTTTGCTCTCATTGCTTTTTGTGATATTATGGACAATAATTTGCCTTGGGAGCATGACAATTGATTCCAACAGTTGCCAATGTGGGGGAGGGGTGTCAAAAGGTAGGATTTTTCAATGTCAATTTTAACCCAGCAGTAATTTCTGCAGTTGCAAATAATTCTATTTTCTTTCTAGTCACTTAAGTTCTGTCACATTAAATTGGTGTTCAAAACTCATAGCACAGTTTTGCTTTTTTATTACTACATCTGCAATTTGATTAGTGTGATATATTTTCATATATGAATGAATATCAATTAAAGGCAATAAACATTTATAGGTAATTTTTTCAACCACAGAGGTTAGCAATTTTAACGTGTAAACCATCTGAATTCATATTGCAACCATATTTTTGTAATATAAGAAAATGTAGATTAAATAAGTTTTATTAGTATTTTAAATGTAATAAAATTATTTTCAGCTGGGTGCAGTGGCTCACGCCTGTAATCCCAACACTTTGAGATGCCAAGGTGGGTGGATCACCTGAGGTCACTAGTTCAAAACCAGCCTGGCCAACATGGCAAAATGCCGTCTCTACTAAAAATACAAAATTAGCCATGCGTGGTGGCTCATGCCTGTAATCCCAGCTACCCGGGAGGCTGAGGCAGGAGAATAGCTTGAACCCAGGAGGCAGAGGTTGCACTGAGCTGAGATTGTGCCATTGCACTCCAGCCTGGTCAACAAGAGTGAAACTGCTTTATAAAAGTATTTTCTTAAAATATTAAGATATACTTTAATGTTTCATTAATATCATATGCCCATTAAAATGTTGTATTAAATAACTATAATATTACTGAGAATAACTTATGTTTCAGACATTTCACTTACATTATTTAAATCAGACTTTCTAATAACCCACGTATAAACCATGGTATGAAGTAACTGATCCTCAGAGATATAAATGATCTTCCCAAATTCATGCATTTATTAAGTTTATCATCTGAGTTTTCTGACACCATATGTAACATTTTTTTTCTCTATACCACGTTGGTTCCTTGCATTCCAAAGCTCTTGAAGAACATTGAAAGAAGGCAACAGCCTTCATCTGCATTTCAACTAATAATGCTACAATCACCCTTGTTCACAGACCTGTCTTCATACAAAAAGAAATGTTTCCATTTGTTTTCAGCATCATCTCATATAGTTATTATTTTGTTTTAGAACACTAATCCACTCTCAGAATTTCTCAAAAATGCATTAAGTTGCTAATAATAGTCAGCACGTTGTACAATAGATCTCTTGAACTTTTACTTCTTCACTCTGACTGTAGTTACTTATCCTTTGACCAACATCTACCAAACTCCATTCCCAACCCCTTTAGCTGCTGGCAAAAAAACATTTTACTCTCTACTTACTAACTTTTTTAGATTCCACGCATGATGAGACTATGTGATAATTGTCTTTCTGGCCTGGCTTAACATAATGTTCTCCAGGTTCATCCATGTTTTCGCAAATGACAGGATTTCCTTCTTTTCTGTGTCTGAATGTATTCCATTGTGTGTATATGCCACATTTTCTCTATCTATTCCCCCACTGATGGACACAAGTTGATTCCATATCATGACTACTGTGAATAATACTGCAATAAACATGGGAGTGCAGATATCTGTTCCATATACTGATGTTATATCCTTTGGATAGATAGATATGCAGCAGTGGGATCACTGGATCATATAGTGGTTCAATTTCAAAATTTCTGGAGAACCATAATACTTAGCAGCTTAATACTTAATATTTAATATATAGTGGCTGTACTGATTTATTAGGCTAGTGCAAAAGTAATTG
>NW_026656217.1:0-6025 GCF_009828535.3 Hylobates moloch
GGCCTGCTCTGCTTTCCCTGAACCAGGAGTCTCCAGGTGTCAACACAGAATTAGCTGTTGACAATTGCTCAAACTTACCTGGGGCATGGTGGGCCTTGGTCTTCTTCCTCTTCTTGGTCTTTTTTAATTCCTGCAATAAATTCAGACAGGGACAGACAAAATAAGCCAATTCACCTACACCCATGACAGTCCACTGTCTAATCCCCACACAGGGACCTCAGGCTCCTGAGCATGAGAACAGGACAATGTGGGAGATATATTTCAGGAGGCCTCAAAGCCAGTCATGATAGACATTCTTTGGTTTGCATCTCAGAACCAAGGGTCAAATGTCCTTATTCTGGTAGACACTTATCCCAAAATCATTTATCCCAAGTTTGTGCAAACAGTTATGCCTTATTGTTCCCATCAATTCAAAAAAAATGCCCCAGATGATTTCTAGGAGGAAAACTGCAGTATTCAGCCCTGTCTCATCAAATGCCCAGCTCATTCATGGTTGCAAGACACTCAAACTAGAATGAAGGAGGAAATCTACAAACCCTTGAGTCCAAATCATTCTTCTGTGAATTTTTTACATCTGCCTGGGTCCAATGTGCTGAGAGTGGGCTCAGGTTGCCACAGGCATGGCTGGAGACTAGGAATAGAGCCATGCTCACTGACCCATTTCATGTCTGGGCTTCCAACTGAAACTAGTTTCATTACAACCTATATGCGCCCATAGGTCCTGCCTGCGGCAATGACATCTCTCGGGTCAGTAAGGGCCACTTGGAACAGGAACATCACCCTTATCTGGAGGACCAGGTGGAGTCTTATCACCTTCATAGTAAGGTACTCACTGTCCACATCAAGAGCCAAGCCAAGGTGTTGCTCCTCCCATGAGTAAAATGCACTTCTGTAGGGCTGGCATAAGTCAGGCAGCTCCAGATACCCAGAAGGAGTTGAATAAAATCTATCCCATGAGTCCTGCAAGACTTCAGACTCTTTCTCATCCAGCAGCTCCCTGCTGAGCCTGGAAAAGTAGGAAAAGTAAAGAATAAGCCAGGGGGAATCAGAAACCACACAGCCCCAGCTAGATTTCATGGGTAACATAAGGAACTGTTTGAAAAGAAAAAGGACAGATCTATTAATGAGGTAACAAATTATTGCCTTTATGTTGGGACAGACCAGGGCCAGGTAGAAAAGGATGAAAGAGAAAGACACACACACACACACACACACACACACACACACACACACACACACACACACACAGAGAGAGAGAGACAGAGAGAGATAGAGAGATTGAGAGATTGAGAGACAGAGAGAGAGAGAGAGATAGTGAGCTCAGTGACTTGGCCAAGTGATACACTGACAAGGGAGTAAAAGGACACTCTGAGTTACTGCCCTCATGACACACAGCAAACAGTGATCATGAGAAGAGTGAGCTCAATGGTTTTCCATCAAATGTGCTTAAAATTTCATGCAGTTGCCATAAGGGTACAGCTTCTGAGGTATGGTTAACCTATGATACATTAGTAAATGATAAGGGTAGGAAGAAATGGAAACCTAAACATTTACTGTAATGAGAATCAAAAGCAATGTTAGTAGGCATAATTCAGACTTGTCTGACAAGATGAAATCATTATTTTCGGCATGTACTGTTTTCCCCGGACTGGGCGTCTCCAGGTGTCAACATCAAATTAACTGTCCACAATTTCTCAGACTCACCAGGGACCTGTGGCCTCTTGGTCCTCCTTTTTCACTTGATCACACCAATGTCCTGCAAATAAATTCAGACAGGGCCTCTTACATGAAGCAGTTCTTCGTTGCACACAGAAACATTCCTCTGTCCAATCCTAACACAGGGAAATCAGTCTTCTCAGTGTGAGAACAGGAGACTTTGAGAGAAATATACCAGGAGGCCTGAGGTCAAGCCTTGAGAGAACGGACTTGGTTCCTTTCATGAGCCTTGGGCAAAATCCCCCCGTTTTGGAATGTGATCTTCCCAGTGTGCTCTGTCCTAGGTTTGTGTACAGAGATGAGCAATGTTTTTCCAATAGATTTGAGGCAAATTGTTCTAACACCTCATAGGAGAGATACTGCAATATTCAAGCTTCTCTCATCAAATACCCAGGATTTCATAGTTTACGAGATGGTGGACACTGAGATTTGATGGAGCGGTGCAATGTAGCAGCTCTTGAGTCAAAATGAGACTTGGTTCTACACAGAAGCATCAGCTATTATGGCTTTTGTGGGTGAAAAGTCAGCCATTTATCTAGAAAACATACCAGCAAGACGATGGACAGATGAGCTAAAGCAAGCCACCTTACAAGACACAGAAAATGGGGATCAATTCAGTGAAACCTGGGTCACATCTTCCACTGAGAGGTAGACAAGGGTGACGCTGGCCTTGGGCAGGTAAAGAACCACACAGATATGCTTTGAAAACAAAACTCATGGCCGGGCGCGGTGGCTCACGCTTGTAATCTCAGCAATTTGGGAGGCTGAGGCGGGCGGATCACGAGGTCAGGAGATCGTGACCACGGTGAAACCCCGTCTCTACTAAAAATACAAAAAAAAGTTAGCCGGGCGTGATGGCGGGCGCCTGTAGTCCCAGCTACTCGGAGAGGCTGAGGCAGGAGAATGGCGTGAACCCGGGAGGCAGAGCTTGCAGTAAGCCAAGATTGCGCCACTGCACTCCAGCCTGGGCGACAGAGCGAGACTCTGTCTCAAAAAAAAAAAAAAAATAAAAAATAAAAAAATAAAGAACTTTGTAGCTGGCAAGAGACATTTAATGCAGATGAGCTAATCTGACAGACAACTCCTGGACATGTGCTGCATAGCTTGGTGTGAGTTTGCCACACCTGCTTTGAGTTCAATGTCCTGACAGTCAGTCCAGGGTGGCACGGGCATGGCCTGAGACTAGGAAGAGGGCAAAGCTCACTGACCCACCCCATGCCTGTGCTTCAGACTTGATTCCAGAGTGATTGAAATCTACATTGATATATAGGTTCCACCCACAGTGATGGCAACTCTCAGCCCAACCAGGCGCGCAAGGCCCAGAGATTATGGGGACTACCTGGGACATGAAGTGGAGCTTTATCACCTTCACAATGGAGTACTCACTGCCTATGTCAAGAGCCAAGCCGACTTGCTGTTCCTCTACTGAGTGAAAGGTGCTCCTGTCAGACTGGTATGAGGCAGACATGTCAGGAGGAATTGAGAGAGTCGAATCACCTTCAACCCAGGACTCCTGGGGGGCTTCCTCCTCTTCAGACTCCTGCAGATTCCTGATGAGCCAGGCAGGACAGGGATAACAGAAGATACAACCAACAGAGATTAGACAACAAAACCTTCCAGATGATCTGGTGGGAGACAGAATGGAGTGGTCACAGAAACCAAAGGCATTTTTCCTTCAAGAGAAATAAAACTATCCTTCTAACTGCAGGCTGCAGGGTGACTGTTCTGGGGACCAAACAAAAATGGGCAGCACGTGCTCAGTACATTTGCCACAGATGAGCCAATGCAGGGCACCCAGACTCTCCCCGTAAACTACCATCATGACTTGCAGCACAGAGAACTAACACAGGGCTTCAACTACTTCCTATAAATTGGGTTGAATTTTACATGCAGCATTCAAGTGAACAGAGCTCTTGAGGCAGTGCAGACACAGATCTTGTGTATTAAGATTCCCCTTTTTCTAATATTTTGATATAATAGGTTTATTTTTTCAATTTCTTTGCTTGCACAAATACTAGCAAACATACTAACACACAATAAGCAGAAAGCATATATACATTCTCTCCCTGGATTTAAACACATGGGAGAGAACAGGCAACACCAAGAAATCCCTGTTTGAAGGTCTGGAGTGGACCTCCAGCAAACTCCACCAGACCTGTGGCCGAGGGACCTCACTGTTAAAAGGAAAACTAACAAACAGAAAGGAATCAACATCAACAGAAGGACATCTACACCAAAACCCCATCTGTAGGTCACCAGCATCAAAGACCAAAAGTAGATAAAACCACAAAGATGTGGAGAAACTGGAGCAGAAAAGCTGAAAATTCTAAAAACCAGAGCGCCCCTTCGCCTCCAAAGGATCACAGCTCCTCACCAGCAATGGAACAAAGCAGGACGGAGAATAACTTTGACGAGCTGACAGAAGTAGGCTTCAGAAGTCGGTAATAACAAACTTCTCCGAGCTAAAGGAGGATGCGCAGACCCATCGCAAGGAAGCTGAAAACCTTGAAAAAAGATTGGACGAATGGCTAACTAGAATAAACAATGTAGAGAAGACCTTAAATGACCTGATGGAGCTGAAAACCATGGCACGAGAACTACGTGACGCATGCACAAGCTTCAGTAGCTGATTCGATCAAGTGGAAGAAAGGGTATTAGTGATTGAAGACCAAATTAATGAAATGAAGTGAGAAGAGCAGTTTAGAGAAAAATGAGTAAAAAGAAATGAACAAAGCCTCCAATAAATATGGGACTATATGAAAAGACCAAATCTACGTTTGATTGGTGTACCCGAAAGTGACGGGGAGAATGGAACCAAGCTGGAAAACACTCTTCAGGATATTACCCAGGAGAACTTCCCCAACCTAGCAAGGCAGGCCAACATTCAAATTCAGGAAATACAGAGAACACCACAAAGATACTCCTCGAGAAGAGCAACTCCAAGACACATAATTGTCAGATTCACCAAAGTTGAAGTAAAGGAAAAAAGGTTAAGGGCAGCCAGAGAGAAAGGTCGGGTTACCCAATAAGGGAAGCCCACCAGACTAACAGTGGATCTCTCTGCAGAAACCCTACAAGCCAGAAGAGAGTGAGGGCCAATATTCGACGTTCATAAAGAAAAGAATTTTCAACACAGAATTTCATATCCAGCCAAACTAAGCTTCGTAAGTGAAGGAGAAATAAAATCCTTTACAGACAAGCAAATGCTGAGAGATTTTTGTCACCACCAGGCCTGCCTTACAAGAGCTCCTGAAGGAAGCACTAAACATGGAAAGGAACAACCAGTACCAGCCAATCACTGCAAAAACATGCCGAATTGTAAAGACCATCGATGCTAGGAAGAAAGTGCATCAACTAACGGCAAAATAACCAGCTCACATCATGACAGGATCAAATTCACACATAACAATACTAACCTTAAATGTAAGTGGGCTAAATGCCCCAATTAAAAGACACAGACTGGCAAATTGGATAAGGAGTCAAGACCTATCAGTGTGCTGTATTCAGGAGACCCATCTCACGTGCAGAAACACACATAGGCTCAAAATAAAGGGATAGAGGAAGATCTACCAAGCAAATGGAAAGCAAAAAAAAGCAGGGGTTGCAATCATAGTCTCTGATAAAACAGACTTTAAACCAAGAAAGATCAAAAGAGACAAAGAAGGCCATTACATAATGGTAAAGGGATCAATTCAACATGAAAAGCTAACTATCCTAAATGTACATGTATCCAATACAGGAGCACCCAGATTCATAAATCAAGTCCTGAGAGACCTAAAAAGAGACTTAGACTCCCACACAATAATCATGGGAGACTTTAACACCCCACTGTCAATATTAGACAGATCAATGAGACAGAAGGTTCACAAGGATATCCAGGACTTGAACTCAGCTCTGCACCAAGCAGACCTAATAGACATCTACAGAACTCTCCACCCCAAATCAACAGAATATACATTCGCCTCAGCATCACATCACACTGATTCCAAAATTGACCACATAGTTGGAACTAAAGCACTCCTCAGCAAATGAAAAAGAACAAAAATCACAACAAACTGTCTCTCAGACCACAGTGCAAACAAATTAGAACTCAGGATTAAGAAACTCACTCAAAACCACACAACTACATGGAAACTGAACAACCTGCTCCTGAATGACTACTAGGTAAATAACCAAATGAAGGCAGAAATAAAGATGTTCTTTGAAACCAATGAGAACAAAGACACAACATACCAGAATCACTGGGACACATTTAAAGCAGCGTGGAGAGGGAAATTTCTAGCACTAAATGCCCACAAGAGAAAGGAAA
>NW_026656218.1:0-6025 GCF_009828535.3 Hylobates moloch
GTCGTGATACAATTTGAGACCTGGGTTTTAGAAAGTTTACAAAGACAAGAAGTGTGTGAGGGCCACAGGATGTTGCATTACAGTTCTTACTTTTGTATTTTCCAGGGAGCACGTTGTCAAAGGTGAAAGTCATGGAGTTGACCTTGCCGGAGAGCTGGAGGCTCCGCTTCTCACCCTGGCGGCTCAGGGACTGGAGAGTCACCTGCAAGTCACTGCAGGTGTCTGCAGGAAAAAGAAGGGAGGGCCCCATGTTACCCCTCACAAGGCTTCAGCACAGGTCCGAATCCTAGCCCTATGTAATAGCTTCTTGCTACTGCTGAGCTCCTAAGAGGCAGTGGCCGGAGGCGGAGGGTGTGCTTCTTTCAAGCTAACATGCGTCCACTTGACTCCAAGAAGCCTCCCTCGCACGCAGGTGATCAGTAGCAAACAACAAAGGCAAAAGGAAAAGTTTCCCAAATCCCACTCCTACCAGCTGACTTCTTTGAAACTATGTGTTCTTACTTTCCAGTGATATCTTATCCAAACAAGAGACTCTCCCAGAAACTGATGCCAAGAACTGTACAAAGGCCACATCCATCACGGGCCTGTCAGTCACAGTAAGAGGAAACATCTGGGGTTTCAATGTCAGCCCTGCTCTGGTCTCTGCCTCACGAACCATCACCTGCGGAAACGTGGATGGAATGTTAGAGGCTGCATTTGAGAAGATCTTCCCCCTGACCTACAGGGCGCTAGAACATTCATCTGAGACCAAGGCTAAAGAGATTTTGAAGGCCAAAGGTTCACTTCCAGGCCGATTTTACAATCACAACAAATCCACGAATAACTTGTGTGAAGTAAACACAGTTCTACCCAGATGAAAAATTAGCCTCAACAGACCCATGTGTATGAACAAAAGTCTATCTGGCCTAATTCCCCACAGGCATACAAAGCAGACATGCCTCACTTACATACTAGAAACCATACTACATCCCAGTCCCGTTTCCCAGCTTCGGATCACTTGTAGCATAAGTTCTGAACCTGTCAACACTATGTGGATGACACTTTGGTGGAACTGTCATTTTCTTCTTCCTGTTGTTCCGCGTGCCTTTCTTGGGCTAAGAGGAACAGGTGAAGGTAGCAGCGGTCAACGTTTTCATCCCTTGTAAAGATGACACTGCCCTTCCTTGGAAAAGTCCATCACGCTTCCGAAAGGGCTTCTTCCAAAGGCTTGTCAATGTGGACATCTTCGCAGGAAGCCAGCTACCATCTAATAATGGCAGCTGTCAACCCACACACCACACTGTTCTGTGGAAGCAAGAACGCAATCTCCTACCGTTTCCCACAGAAGGAGGGACCCCACTTTGCCCTAGTGGAGAGCAGAGTGTAACAGGGAACCTTCCCGGCCCTCTCCCTTCGTGTTATTTGCTCTTCCACAGGGAGGAAGGGCAGCTGCTGATTTGATGGGTGAGAGCCCACGGAAACTGTCTCTCCCCAAGGGCAGGGCCACTGCACTGAAAGGCATGGTGGGCTGACCTCTGCTCTGTCCTGTCTCTTGCTTGCTTGGGCCAGCTGTGGCTTGGGCCTTCACCATGGTGATGAGACCACAGGCCAGAACGTCTCCCCCTTCTCGGCCTGCTTAAATGGGTAAGTCGCATGGTCCCTGCCAGCCATCTTGAAGTCAGGGCAAAGCAGGAAATGGGAAGCTCCGTTTTGGCCTGGGGTCCCAGAAGCCACGCACTGTGGCCATTTTTGAGCTGCCATTAGTAGAGTTCATTTTTGGTGTCCTCTTGGATTCATCGATATTCTACAGCAGCCAGAAGCCTGAAGGTAGAGGAATGACTGGCAGCCTGATACTAACAAACATCAAGACTGGAGAAAAAAGAGGCAGATGGCATTATTTTTTAGCTGGATGCCTATCTGGCTCTACTCTACTGGTGCAGGATTATAAAGACTTAGAAACAAGAAGTTGGAAACTGGAATGCTCCTTTTCTAACCCCATTCGAGCTAATAACTCTTCTAAAAATCACTGCTTTTTCTCAAAACATTATAAATTTAAAACAATGCATCGCACCTGAACTTTGTAAGTCCCTGATTTTGCTTTAAAACAAAATGATCCCTGAGCATCCGTCTCCACGGTGACCAAAGACTTGTCCTTGTCTTGACAGGACAACTTTGTATTTACTCATCTGCTTGACGGTGTCGGGGAAGCAAATGATTGATATCTGACCACAGACACTGAACCTGCAAAGAGAAGACCATTCATTCCAGCACGAGGACTCAATTATAACAGGAAAGGTTCTTACCCACCAAAAAAGACGCAGTCCTCTCCCAGCCCTTGTTCCTGAGAATAGTTTAATCTTAATGAAGAGAAAGAATGCAGTCCAGATGATTCTGGTTTTAAAAAGCAACCTTCAGAAGGAAGACTGGGCCTCTTTCTACAGAACAGGGGCCCGTAGTGGGGCTGTTTGTGTGTTCTGGGTGACATCTGGCAATCCCCTACTGCAGAGGCAATTTTAAGAAAATCTGCAGATAATAAAAACATTTCAGGTAATTGGATCGTTGACAGTGGAGCGGCCTTGGACTGAGAATGTGGGCTAGCCCTTAAAAGCAAGAGCTCTAAGCTGCCTAAGAAACTGTGGTATTAACCAGGCCATCAAATAAGTCAGGATTCTCAAAGATGCCTTCCTTGCTTGTGATTATATATAATACAGCAAACTGGGAGATTGGAACAGAAAAGGTAATTAAGTTAAAAAATGCAAAGCTAAAATTGAACTCCTTGGGAGGTAGGAGCCACAAACGTAACTTATAACTGAAAAGCCCTATTAAGGTAATGATTCCGATTTGAGATTCTAAATAAGGAGTAAGGTGTTGCAAGACATCCCTCGAAAAACACATGAAAGGCCCCTCTACAAAGAGTGCTAGTCTTCATTTCTGAAGCAGTTGGTGTGTTAAAGTGTGATAGTACATCCTAGCTGGGGGGTCACAGTTGTCTTTTCAACTGTTCGTTTTAAAGAATCTTCAAGAATCATTTTAGATGAAAAATTAGTTACTTTTGACATAATCAAGAATGTTGGATTCTGACAATTAGGGGTACATTAAATGTTGGAACCACCGCTCCGCCTCAAATAAAAAAACAGTGGAAAACACAAGGAAATGGTGGAAGACTGTGTATGTGAAATCTAGGAATCATGAAAAACAGTCATTTCTTCAGAGTGAAGGGACTGCTCAGCTATATGAGCTCACTATCTCCAGCATGGATCAACAAACTACGACCCAAGGACCAAGTCAGGGCCCCCTTCCTGTTTGTGTATGAACTGCAAGCTGAGAAAAAGGGTTTTACACTCTTAAGTGGTTAAAATTAAAAAAAAAAAAAAGGAAGATAATATTTCATGACATGTAAAAGCTATATGAAATGCAAATTGTGATGTCCAAAAATGTAGTTGTGTTGCGCCCTGCCCATTCATTTACAAATTGTCTATCTCAGCTGTTGTCCTAGAGACCGTACGGCTCACGAAGCCTAAAATAGTTATTCTCTGGCTCTCCACAGAGAAAGTGTCCCAATCCCTGACCTAGCATATGCATTTTGGTTCTCACATTCCGCTACTCTGAACTTTCAGAATAAAAGGATGGGAAGCGAACACTGACACAATCATTCCCAAGGACCTTTCATATTCTCTTGATTTGTGTACCTGTCAGGGACACATCACCTTGTCTATTTCCTATCAAATCTCTTTGCCTCCTTAAGTTGTAAACATTTGAACCATAAGATCTGTTTTAGCTCATATTCTTATTAAAAAGAAGTGCCAATTTTCCCTAAACCTCAAATCTACACTGGCTTAGTTTGGAAAAATAAACCAAAAAGGTGGCAGAAAAAGGTTCCGTTATACTGAAGCCCTTAAAAATTGATTTGTATCAATAAATTCTTTCAACAGGGTTTAAATATATATATGGACAGAAACAGGTAATACTGGTGGATATTGAGATAACTCTATTTTCACAGTCATTTGGACAGAAGCCAAAGAGTTTGTTTTTACAATAAATTGAGTAATTTTTTTTATTTTACTTTAAAGAAAGACTAGGCACCATGGCTACGCCTGTAATACCCAGCACTTTGGGAAGCTGAGGCGGGTGGGTCACTTGAGGTCAGGAGTTCGAGACCAGCCTAGCCAACATGGCAAAACCCCATCTCTACTAAAAAATATAAAAATTAGCCTGTAATCCCAGCTACTCAGGAGGCTGGGGCAGGAGAATTGCTCGAACCCGAGAGGCGAAGGCTGCAGTGAGCCGAGATGGCGCCACTGTACTCCAGCCTGGGCAACAGAGTAAGACCCTGTCTCAAAAAATAAAAAATAAAAAGGAAAAGAAATAGTAAGAAGTATCAGTGTGCTAAAGAGGCAAATGTACTATGTTGGCCAAAAAAAAAAGAGATTTTCCAAAAATGTTCAACAAATGCTATTTTTCTTTCTTTGACCCAAATACTCTACTTCAATGGAGAAAATAAATATATTTCCTCCATCTCTGTGAACAGCACCTCTTCCATCTACCCAGTGGCTCAAATAAGAAACCTGAAACCTCAACAGCACAGGCCTGTGGGTGTGTTCTCCATGTGACCTACCAAATCCATCTACTCCTCACTCCCTCGCCTGCCAGCCGCCTGGGCCCAGCCACCACCATATCTCCTCTGGACAACCACCACCGCCTCATATCTGGCCCCTCCATTCACACCATGGCTTTCCTCCAATCCATTCTCCACACAGGAGCCAGGAAGAAAAACAAACTTTTTAAATACCATGATCCCTATCACTCCCTTGCCAACTGATAACTCTTTTTTTTTTTTTGAGATGGAATCTCACCCAGTCGCCCAGGCTGGAGTGCAATGGTGCAATCTCAGCTCACTGCAACCCCTGCCTCCCGGGTTCAAGCGATTCTCCTGCCTCAGCCTCCCGAGTTGCTGGGATTATAGGTGCGCACCACCATGCCCCGCCAACCATTTGTATCTTTAGTAGAGACCGGGTTTCACCATGCTGGCCAGGCTGGGCTTGACCTCCTGACCTCATGATCCGCCTGCCTCAGCCTCCCAAAGTGCTGAGATCACAGGCGTGAGCCACCGTGCCCAGCCAACCAACAGACAACTCCTAACGGGTTTCCACTGCATTAGGGAGCAAAGCCCAATCCCAAAGCAAGGCTACAAGGCCCCAGAGCTCCCTGACCTCAGCCACCTCCTCTAGCTATGCAGACTGCCTTTCAGGTCCTTCCTGTCCTGTGCAGGCCTCTGAGCATGCTGCTCCTCTACTAGGGAAGATCTTTCTTTAGCTAACTTTCAGTCTTTACTAAGGTCTCTGCAACCCAGAGAGCCTTGCAGAGCTCCCAGTCTAAATTAGCTCTTCTTGCAGCACCATGGTCTCTTCCCTGCACAACACTTGCCATAATTTAGCAGCATAAATGTATTTGTCTTTTTTGTCTTTAAAATCTTATCTTATTTTATTTTTTAATTTTTATCTATTTATTTATTTTTAGACCAGGTTATGAGACTAGCTAATTTTTGCATTTTTGGTAGAGATGGTGTTTTGCCAAGTAGCCCAGGCTGGTCTCAAACTCCTGGGCTCGAGCGATCCACCCGCCTCCGCCTCCCAAAGTGCTGGGATGGATTACAGGCATGAGGCATCAAGCCTGGCCACAGATGTATTTGTCTTCAGTCTGTCTCCCTGGTAGGGTGAAAGCCCCATCTCTGGAACACTAGTTTGATTAATTATTAGGTATGAAACATTTCTCAGTGCCTCATCTAGAGTAATTGCACAAAGTGTTTATGGAAGGTGGGAAAGACTTAAATTCAAGAATTACTTTCTGAGGGTAATTTGCTTCCTTGTCTTCCATTCACCACTGGACTCCTTGACCTCGACCTACATCTGTCTACAGAAAAGAGTCACTGTGGCCTCCTCAGTGATCAAGCCAGAGGACTGTGTTCACCAGGGCTCAGCTCCCTGGACCTCCCTGTTGGGCACTACCTCCTACCCCAAACTTACTTTCTTAGCTCCTATGACCTCAT